>NW_027328433.1:0-51261 GCF_034638445.1 Ciconia boyciana
TTCAACCCCTGCCATGGGCAGAGACACCTGCCACCAAACCAGGTTGCTCAAAGCCCCATCTAACCTGGCCTTGAACACTTCAGGGATGGGGCATCCACAACTTCTCTGGGCAACCTGTTCCAGTGCCTCACCACCCTCATAGTTAAGAACGTCTTCCTTACATCTCATCTAAATCTACCCTCTTTCAGTTTAAAGCCATTACCCCATGTCCTGTCACTACATGCACTTGTAAAGAGCCCCTCTCCAGCTTGCTTGTAGAGCCCCTGCAGGTACTGGAAGGCTGCTATAAGGTCTCCCCGGCGCCTTCTCTTCTCCAGGCTGAACAACCCCAACTCTCTCAGCCTGTCTTCATAGGAGAGGTGCTCCAGCCCTCTGATCATCTTCGTGGCCCTCCTCTGGACTCCCTCCAACAGGCCCATGTCCTTCTTCAGTTGGAGGCCCCAGAGCTGGACACAGTACTTCAGGTGGGGTCTCCCGAGAGCGGAGCAGAGTGGGAGAATCACCTCCCTCGACTGCTGGTCACGCTTCTTTTGATGCGGCCCAGGAGACGGTTGGCTTTCTGGGCTGCGAGTGCACGTTGCCGGGTCACGTTGAGTTTCTCATCAACCAACACCCCCAAGCCCTTCTCCTCAGGGCTGCTCTCAATCCATTCTCCACCCAGCCTGTAGTTGTGCTTGGGATTGCCCCACATCAATGGAAGCTACTGGCTGGTTACAGCCGTGAGCTTCATACAGCCTCACATACTTAGGGGTTTATCAGAATTAGTAGTTTCGGGTTCTTTCATCTCCTCCAAGCACATACCTCCTAAGCATCACTCTAATGCTTCTTCATCAAGAACATACAGTATCGCAAAACAAGCCTAGCCAATTGCAACAACAACACAGTTCTCAAATACAACCAAATCCTGACTTCCATCAGGCCCCTAGCCCATCGGTCCGCTTGTGTAGAGCTGTCAGTGAGCCTACTCACACAAGTACTCTGAGGGAAGTCAACAGCCCACCGATGCAAGGAGACGTCTGCCAGGGACCACACTGAATTTATAAGAGGCCAGGTGCCTTGCTTCAAGAACTTAATTTCTGAAGCAAAATCCAATGACAATCCCTCAGATGGTGCCCAGAAGTCATCACCTCAGTGATCCTCCCGTTGGCTACTATTTTTATTGGATAAACAGACCTTTATCCTCGGGTCTAACAAGTTGAGAAGCGATCAGCAGTGATTCATGGTTTCAAGGCAAGGGGCCCTCCCAGCCAGGCTGGCTCTTGCTAGCATTCCTTTGGCAGCAGTACTGTAGACGCTTTCAACTAGGTGAAAGACAGAGAGCGCAAAGCTTTAACCCAAACAAAACCCCTCCTGAACATATTCCCCCACCCACTGTCATTAAAATAGTTGACACAGCTGCTATGTAACTGTCCATGCAGTCAGTTACACTGCCTATGGGTGGCTTGAGACACAAGGTCTCTGAACAACTACTTTTCTCCCTGCACCTTTGACCTATCGGCACTTTTTGTCGCTCCAACAACTCCCTGTCAAATCCTCCTGTGAAGGTACAATATCAACACCTTGGGGAGAGCACAGGGCCCGTAGCAGGTACAGTTGGGAACGTATTGTAGAAGTGACAGGGGAATAGCAAGAGAGACAGAAGACAAGGCAAAACTAACCCTGGCTCAAGAAAACAATAGAATAGCCTCCATTGAGGATATCTCCTGTGTTCAAAAACTCTCAGCCCCCTCTCATCAGTGGAGTCCTTGCCCTCAGCCAAAGGGCACACAAAGAAAAACCCTACCAAAGTCTTTGTTGACTGGGAACCAGAGAACACCACCACTTGATACACAAGCTGTTAAGCACCAGCTCAGGAGCAGCTGTTTAGCTCACCAATGAGCCCTCCAAAGAGAGAGTGCTGCAGCCAGCCTCCTCTTCCCCACCACCCCACCCCATCACTGCCAGGCCCACCTAAACCATTCACTGGAGGAGCCACAGCTGGGCACCGAGCTGGAGAAAGGTTGGGAAAGAGTTCTCTTTCCCAACCTTTCTCCAGCTCTAGGCTTCTCAGGAGGATGCCCCTGCCCACAGGAGCTGGCAGAATTCAACTACAGAGAGGGCAGGGAGGGGAAGTGGGGAAGGTTTGCTCAGAAGCTGGAGACAAACCTTTGCTGTAAGTGGTCCTAACTATCACATACCAAACAGAGGAAGTACTCAAAATTAGGGTCCTGCACAAAACAAGCAGCTTAGTGGGGTTTTGTTGGTTGGTTGGTTTGGTTTGTTGGGGTAGGAATCAAGTTGCCCAGGATTTATGCTTTGCTGATGTGTGCGTTAGCTAGAGTCTCCTCTGGGGTGTAATCACAGTCAACTTCACAATTCGCTTGTCAAACTTGCAAAAATGCTTCCTTTTGTATGGAGGAGTAAACAGGTCAATATTCTGCCAAATTTTGCCCTTCCCCTGCCCTCACTGCTGACAATAACTACACACAGTAGCAGGTAAGGCTCAAGAGGTACTTGTCCAAGTTGAACTGACTTACCGCAAGTTAAGCAGAAAAACCAGCAAAAGCATCAGAGACTGGGACATTCTCTTGCTTCCAAGACAGGACAGATCATGCCTCTAGGAAAAGGGAGACAGGCAAGTGCTACTCCAACAATTAACTAATTAGCAAGCTAGTTCAGCAAATACCATCAACGTTTTGTGCACAGAGAAAAAAGACGTGTTTTTTAATAGTTAAAATATCATAGAATCACAGAATGGTTTGGGTTGGAAGGCACCTTAAAGATCATCTAGTTCCAACGCCCCTGCCATGGGCAGAGACACCTGCCACCAAACCAGGTTGCTCAAAGCCCCATCTAACCTGGCCTTGAACACTTCAGGGATGGGGCATCCACAACTTCTCTGGGCAACCTGTTCCAGTGCCTCACCACCCTCATAGTTAAGAACGTCTTCCTTACATCTCATCTAAATCTACCCTCTTTCAGTTTAAAGCCATTACCCCATGTCCTGTCACTACATGCACTTGTAAAGAGCCCCTCTCCAGCTTGCTTGTAGAGCCCCTGCAGGTACTGGAAGGCTGCTATAAGGTCTCCCCGGCGCCTTCTCTTCTCCAGGCTGAACAACCCCAACTCTCTCAGCCTGTCTTCATAGGAGAGGTGCTCCAGCCCTCTGATCATCTTCGTGGCCCTCCTCTGGACTCCCTCCAACAGGCCCATGTCCTTCTTCAGTTGGAGGCCCCAGAGCTGGACACAGTACTTCAGGTGGGGTCTCCCGAGAGCGGAGCAGGGGGAGAATCACCTCCCTCGACTGCTGGTCACGCTTCTTTTGATGCGGCCCAGGAGACGGTTGGCTTTCTGGGCTGCGAGTGCACGTTGCCGGGTCACGTTGAGTTTCTCATCAACCAACACCCCAAGCCCTTCTCCTCAGGGCTGCTCTCAATCCATTCTCCACCCAGCCTGTAGTTGTGCTTGGGATTGCCCCACATCAATGGAAGCTACTGGCTGGTTACAGCCGTGAGCTTCATACAGCCTCACATACTTAGGGGTTTATCAGAATTAGTAGTTTCGGGTTCTTTCATCTCCTCCAAGCACATACCTCCTAAGCATCACTCTAATGCTTCTTCATCAAGAACATACAGTATCGCAAAACAAGCCTAGCCAATTGCAACAACAACACAGTTCTCAAATACAACCAAATCCTGACTTCCATCAGGCCCCTAGCCCATCGGTCCGCTTGTGTAGAGCTGTCAGTGAGCCTACTCACACAAGTACTCTGAGAAGTCAACAGCCCACCGATGCAAGGAGACGTCTGCCAGGGACCACACTGAATTTATAAGAGGCCAGGTGCCTTGCTTCAAGAACTTAATTTCTGAAGCAAAATCCAATGACAATCCCTCAGATGGTGCCCAAGAAGTCATCACCTCAGTGATCCTCCCGTTGGCTACTATTTTTATTGGATAAACAGACCTTTATCCTCGGGTCTAACAAGTTGAGAAGCGATCAGCAGTGATTCATGGTTTCAAGGCAAGGGGCCCTCCCAGCCAGGCTGGCTCTTGCTAGCATTCCTTTGGCAGCAGTACTGTAGACGCTTTCAACTAGGTGAAAGACAGAGAGCGCAAAGCTTTAACCCAAACAAAACCCCTCCTGAACATATTCCCGCCACCCGCTGTCATTAAAATAGTTGACACAGCTGCTATGTAACTGTCCATGCAGTCAGTTACACTGCCTATGGGTGGCTTGAGACACAAGGTCTCTGAACAACTACTTTTCTCCCTGCACCTTTGACCTATCGGCACTTTTTGTCGCTCCAACAACTCCCTGTCAAATCCTCCTGTGAAGGTACAATATCAACACCTTGGGGAGAGCACAGGGCCCGTAGCAGGTACAGTTGGGAACGTATTGTAGAAGTGACAGGGGAATAGCAAGAGAGACAGAAGACAAGGCAAAACTAACCCTGGCTCAAGAAAACAATAGAATAGCCTCCATTGAGGATATCTCCTGTGTTCAAAAACTCTCAGCCCCCTCTCATCAGTGGAGTCCTTGCCCTCAGCCAAAGGGCACACAAAGAAAAACCCTACCAAAGTCTTTGTTGACTGGGAACCAGAGAACACCACCACTTGATACACAAGCTGTTAAGCACCAGCTCAGGAGCAGCTGTTTAGCTCACCAATGAGCCCTCCAAAGAGAGTGCTGCAGCCAGCCTCCTCTTCCCCACCACCCCACCCCATCACTGCCAGGCCCACCTAAACCATTCACTGGAGGAGCCACAGCTGGGCACCGAGCTGGAGAAAGGTTGGGAAAGAGAACTCTTTCCCAACCTTTCTCCAGCTCTAGACTTCTCAGGAGGATGCCCCTGCCCACAGGAGCTGGCAGAATTCAACTACAGAGAGCCCGGCGCCGGGGAAGTGGGGAAGGTTTGCTCAGAAGCTGGAGACAAACCTTTGCTGTAAGTGGTCCTAACTATCACATACCAAACAGAGGAAGTACTCAAAATTAGGGTCCTGCACAAAACAAGCAGCTTAGTGGGGGTTTTTGTTTGATTGGTTGGGGTTTTTGGGGTAGGAATCAAGTTGCCCAGGATTTATGCTTTGCTGATGTGTGCGTTAGCTAGAGTCTCCTCTGGGGTGTAATCACAGTCAACTTCACAATTCGCTTGTCAAACTTGCAAAAATGCTTCCTTTTGTATGGAGGAGTAAACAGGTCAATATTCTGCCAAATTTTGCCCTTCCCTGCCCTCACTGCTGACAATAACTACACACAGTAGCAGGTAAGGCTCAAGAGGTACTTGTCCAAGTTGAACTGACTTACCGCAAGTTAAGCAGAAAAACCAGCAAAAGCATCAGAGACTGGGACATTCTCTTGCTTCCAAGACAGGACAGATCATGCCTCTAGGAAAAGGGAGACAGGCAAGTGCTACTCCAACAATTAACTAATTAGCAAGCTAGTTCAGCAAATACCATCAACGTTTTGTGCACAGAGAAAAAGACGTGTTTTTAATAGTTAAAATATCATAGAATCACAGAATGGTTTGGGTTGGAAGGCACCTTAAAGATCATCTAGTTCCAACCCCCCTGCCATGGGCAGAGACACCTGCCACCAAACCAGGTTGCTCAAAGCCCCATCTAACCTGGCCTTGAACACTTCAGGGATGGGGCATCCACAACTTCTCTGGGCAACCTGTTCCAGTGCCTCACCACCCTCATAGTTAAGAACGTCTTCCTTACATCTCATCTAAATCTACCCTCTTTCAGTTTAAAGCCATTACCCCATGTCCTGTCACTACATGCACTTGTAAAGAGCCCCTCTCCAGCTTGCTTGTAGAGCCCCTGCAGGTACTGGAAGGCTGCTATAAGGTCTCCCCGGCGCCTTCTCTTCTCCAGGCTGAACAACCCCAACTCTCTCAGCCTGTCTTCATAGGAGAGGTGCTCCAGCCCTCTGATCATCTTCGTGGCCCTCCTCTGGACTCCCTCCAACAGGCCCATGTCCTTCTTCAGTTGGAGGCCCCAGAGCTGGACACAGTACTTCAGGTGGGGTCTCCCGAGAGCGGAGCAGAGGGGAGAATCACCTCCCTCGACTGCTGGTCACGCTTCTTTTGATGCGGCCCAGGAGACGGTTGGCTTTCTGGGCTGCGAGTGCACGTTGCCGGGTCACGTTGAGTTTCTCATCAACCAAGGCCCCCAAGCCCTTCTCCTCAGGGCTGCTCTCAATCCATTCTCCACCCAGCCTGTAGTTGTGCTTGGGATTGCCCCACATCAATGGAAGCTACTGGCTGGTTACAGCCGTGAGCTTCATACAGCCTCACATACTTAGGGGTTTATCAGAATTAGTAGTTTCGGGTTCTTTCATCTCCTCCAAGCACATACCTCCTAAGCATCACTCTAATGCTTCTTCATCAAGAACATACAGTATCGCAAAACAAGCCTAGCCAATTGCAACAACAACACAGTTCTCAAATACAACCAAATCCTGACTTCCATCAGGCCCCTAGCCCATCGGTCCGCTTGTGTAGAGCTGTCAGTGAGCCTACTCACACAAGTACTCTGAGGGAAGTCAACAGCCCACCGATGCAAGGAGACGTCTGCCAGGGACCACACTGAATTTATAAGAGGCCAGGTGCCTTGCTTCAAGAACTTAATTTCTGAAGCAAAATCCAATGACAATCCCTCAGATGGTGCCCAAGAAGTCATCACCTCAGTGATCCTCCCGTTGGCTACTATTTTTATTGGATAAACAGACCTTTATCCTCGGGTCTAACAAGTTGAGAAGCGATCAGCAGTGATTCATGGTTTCAAGGCAAGGGGCCCTCCCAGCCAGGCTGGCTCTTGCTAGCATTCCTTTGGCAGCAGTACTGTAGACGCTTTCAACTAGGTGAAAGACAGAGAGCGCAAAGCTTTAACCCAAACAAAACCCCTCCTGAACATATTCCCGCCACCCCCTGTCATTAAAATAGTTGACACAGCTGCTATGTAACTGTCCATGCAGTCAGTTACACTGCCTATGGGTGGCTTGAGACACAAGGTCTCTGAACAACTACTTTTCTCCCTGCACCTTTGACCTATCGGCACTTTTTGTCGCTCCAACAACTCCCTGTCAAATCCTCCTGTGAAGGTACAATATCAACACCTTGGGGAGAGCACAGGGCCCGTAGCAGGTACAGTTGGGAACGTATTGTAGAAGTGACAGGGGAATAGCAAGAGAGACAGAAGACAAGGCAAAACTAACCCTGGCTCAAGAAAACAATAGAATAGCCTCCATTGAGGATATCTCCTGTGTTCAAAAACTCTCAGCCCCCTCTCATCAGTGGAGTCCTTGCCCTCAGCCAAAGGGCACACAAAGAAAAACCCTACCAAAGTCTTTGTTGACTGGGAACCAGAGAACACCACCACTTGATACACAAGCTGTTAAGCACCAGCTCAGGAGCAGCTGTTTAGCTCACCAATGAGCCCTCCAAAGAGAGAGTGCTGCAGCCAGCCTCCTCTTCCCCACCACCCCACCCCATCACTGCCAGGCCCACCTAAACCATTCACTGGAGGAGCCACAGCTGGGCACCGAGCTGGAGAAAGGTTGGGAAAGAGTTCTCTTTCCCAACCTTTCTCCAGCTCTAGGCTTCTCAGGAGGATGCCCCTGCCCACAGGAGCTGGCAGAATTCAACTACAGAGAGGGCAGGGAGAGGGAAGTGGGGAAGGTTTGCTCAGAAGCTGGAGACAAACCTTTGCTGTAAGTGGTCCTAACTATCACATACCAAACAGAGTTTGGAAGTACTCAAAATTAGGGTCCTGCACAAAACAAGCAGCTTAGTGGGGGTTTTTGTTTGATTGGTTGGGGGTTTTTGGGGGTAGGAATCAAGTTGCCCAGGATTTATGCTTTGCTGATGTGTGCGTTAGCTAGAGTCTCCTCTGGGGTGTAATCACAGTCAACTTCACAATTCGCTTGTCAAACTTGCAAAAATGCTTCCTTTTGTATGGAGGAGTAAACAGGTCAATATTCTGCCAAATTTTGCCCTTCCCTGCCCTCACTGCTGACAATAACTACACACAGTAGCAGGTAAGGCTCAAGAGGTACTTGTCCAAGTTGAACTGACTTACCGCAAGTTAAGCAGAAAAACCAGCAAAAGCATCAGAGACTGGGACATTCTCTTGCTTCCAAGACAGGACAGATCATGCCTCTAGGAAAAGGGAGACAGGCAAGTGCTACTCCAACAATTAACTAATTAGCAAGCTAGTTCAGCAAATACCATCAACGTTTTGTGCACAGAGAAAAAAGACGAGTTTTATAATAGTTAAAATATCATAGAATCACAGAATGGTTTGGGTTGGAAGGCACCTTAAAGATCATCTAGTTCCAACCCCCCTGCCATGGGCAGAGACACCTGCCACCAAACCAGGTTGCTCAAAGCCCCATCTAACCTGGCCTTGAACACTTCAGGGATGGGGCATCCACAACTTCTCTGGGCAACCTGTTCCAGTGCCTCACCACCCTCATAGTTAAGAACGTCTTCCTTACATCTCATCTAAATCTACCCTCTTTCAGTTTAAAGCCATTACCCCATGTCCTGTCACTACATGCACTTGTAAAGAGCCCCTCTCCAGCTTGCTTGTAGAGCCCCTGCAGGTACTGGAAGGCTGCTATAAGGTCTCCCCGGCGCCTTCTCTTCTCCAGGCTGAACAACCCCAACTCTCTCAGCCTGTCTTCATAGGAGAGGTGCTCCAGCCCTCTGATCATCTTCGTGGCCCTCCTCTGGACTCCCTCCAACAGGCCCATGTCCTTCTTCAGTTGGAGGCCCCAGAGCTGGACACAGTACTTCAGGTGGGGTCTCCCGAGAGCGGAGCAGAGGGGAGAATCACCTCCCTCGACTGCTGGTCACGCTTCTTTTGATGCGGCCCAGGAGACGGTTGGCTTTCTGGGCTGCGAGTGCACGTTGCCGGGTCACGTTGAGTTTCTCATCAACCAAACCCCAAGCCCTTCTCCTCAGGGCTGCTCTCAATCCATTCTCCACCCAGCCTGTAGTTGTGCTTGGGATTGCCCCACATCAATGGAAGCTACTGGCTGGTTACAGCCGTGAGCTTCATACAGCCTCACATACTTAGGGGTTTATCAGAATTAGTAGTTTCGGGTTCTTTCATCTCCTCCAAGCACATACCTCCTAAGCATCACTCTAATGCTTCTTCATCAAGAACATACAGTATCGCAAAACAAGCCTAGCCAATTGCAACAACAACACAGTTCTCAAATACAACCAAATCCTGACTTCCATCAGGCCCCTAGCCCATCGGTCCGCTTGTGTAGAGCTGTCAGTGAGCCTACTCACACAAGTACTCTGAGAAGTCAACAGCCCACCGATGCAAGGAGACGTCTGCCAGGGACCACACTGAATTTATAAGAGGCCAGGTGCCTTGCTTCAAGAACTTAATTTCTGAAGCAAAATCCAATGACAATCCCTCAGATGGTGCCCAAGAAGTCATCACCTCAGTGATCCTCCCGTTGGCTACTATTTTTATTGGATAAACAGACCTTTATCCTCGGGTCTAACAAGTTGAGAAGCGATCAGCAGTGATTCATGGTTTCAAGGCAAGGGGCCCTCCCAGCCAGGCTGGCTCTTGCTAGCATTCCTTTGGCAGCAGTACTGTAGACGCTTTCAACTAGGTGAAAGACAGAGAGCGCAAAGCTTTAACCCAAACAAAACCCCTCCTGAACATATTCCGCCCACCGCCTGTCATTAAAATAGTTGACACAGCTGCTATGTAACTGTCCATGCAGTCAGTTACACTGCCTATGGGTGGCTTGAGACACAAGGTCTCTGAACAACTACTTTTCTCCCTGCACCTTTGACCTATCGGCACTTTTTGTCGCTCCAACAACTCCCTGTCAAATCCTCCTGTGAAGGTACAATATCAACACCTTGGGGAGAGCACAGGGCCCGTAGCAGGTACAGTTGGGAACGTATTGTAGAAGTGACAGGGGAATAGCAAGAGAGACAGAAGACAAGGCAAAACTAACCCTGGCTCAAGAAAACAATAGAATAGCCTCCATTGAGGATATCTCCTGTGTTCAAAAACTCTCAGCCCCCTCTCATCAGTGGAGTCCTTGCCCTCAGCCAAAGGGCACACAAAGAAAAACCCTACCAAAGTCTTTGTTGACTGGGAACCAGAGAACACCACCACTTGATACACAAGCTGTTAAGCACCAGCTCAGGAGCAGCTGTTTAGCTCACCAATGAGCCCTCCAAAGAGAGAGTGCTGCAGCCAGCCTCCTCTTCCCCACCACCCCACCCCATCACTGCCAGGCCCACCTAAACCATTCACTGGAGGAGCCACAGCTGGGCACCGAGCTGGAGAAAGGTTGGGAAAGAGTTCTCTTTCCCAACCTTTCTCCAGCTCTAGGCTTCTCAGGAGGATGCCCCTGCCCACAGGAGCTGGCAGAATTCAACTACAGAGAGGGCAGGGAGGGGTAAGTGGGGAAGGTTTGCTCAGAAGCTGGAGACAAACCTTTGCTGTAAGTGGTCCTAACTATCACATACCAAACAGAGGAAGTACTCAAAATTAGGGTCCTGCACAAAACAAGCAGCTTAGTGGGGGTTTTTTGTTTGATTGGTTGGGGTTTTTGGGGGTAGGAATCAAGTTGCCCAGGATTTATGCTTTGCTGATGTGTGCGTTAGCTAGAGTCTCCTCTGGGGTGTAATCACAGTCAACTTCACAATTCGCTTGTCAAACTTGCAAAAATGCTTCCTTTTGTATGGAGGAGTAAACAGGTCAATATTCTGCCAAATTTTGCCCTTCCCTGCCCTCACTGCTGACAATAACTACACACAGTAGCAGGTAAGGCTCAAGAGGTACTTGTCCAAGTTGAACTGACTTACCGCAAGTTAAGCAGAAAAACCAGCAAAAGCATCAGAGACTGGGACATTCTCTTGCTTCCAAGACAGGACAGATCATGCCTCTAGGAAAAGGGAGACAGGCAAGTGCTACTCCAACAATTAACTAATTAGCAAGCTAGTTCAGCAAATACCATCAACGTTTTGTGCACAGAGAAAAAAGACGTGTTTTTTAATAGTTAAAATATCATAGAATCACAGAATGGTTTGGGTTGGAAGGCACCTTAAAGATCATCTAGTTCCAACCCCTGCCATGGGCAGAGACACCTGCCACCAAACCAGGTTGCTCAAAGCCCCATCTAACCTGGCCTTGAACACTTCAGGGATGGGGCATCCACAACTTCTCTGGGCAACCTGTTCCAGTGCCTCACCACCCTCATAGTTAAGAACGTCTTCCTTACATCTCATCTAAATCTACCCTCTTTCAGTTTAAAGCCATTACCCCATGTCCTGTCACTACATGCACTTGTAAAGAGCCCCTCTCCAGCTTGCTTGTAGAGCCCCTGCAGGTACTGGAAGGCTGCTATAAGGTCTCCCGGCGCCTTCTCTTCTCCAGGCTGAACAACCCCAACTCTCTCAGCCTGTCTTCATAGGAGAGGTGCTCCAGCCCTCTGATCATCTTCGTGGCCCTCCTCTGGACTCCCTCCAACAGGCCCATGTCCTTCTTCAGTTGGAGGCCCCAGAGCTGGACACAGTACTTCAGGTGGGGTCTCCCGAGAGCGGAGCAGATGGGGAGAATCACCTCCCTCGACTGCTGGTCACGCTTCTTTTGATGCGGCCCAGGAGACGGTTGGCTTTCTGGGCTGCGAGTGCACGTTGCCGGGTCACGTTGAGTTTCTCATCAACCAACACCCCCAAGCCCTTCTCCTCAGGGCTGCTCTCAATCCATTCTCCACCCAGCCTGTAGTTGTGCTTGGGATTGCCCCACATCAATGGAAGCTACTGGCTGGTTACAGCCGTGAGCTTCATACAGCCTCACATACTTAGGGGTTTATCAGAATTAGTAGTTTCGGGTTCTTTCATCTCCTCCAAGCACATACCTCCTAAGCATCACTCTAATGCTTCTTCATCAAGAACATACAGTATCGCAAAACAAGCCTAGCCAATTGCAACAACAACACAGTTCTCAAATACAACCAAATCCTGACTTCCATCAGGCCCCTAGCCCATCGGTCCGCTTGTGTAGAGCTGTCAGTGAGCCTACTCACACAAGTACTCTGAGGGGAAGTCAACAGCCCACCGATGCAAGGAGACGTCTGCCAGGGACCACACTGAATTTATAAGAGGCCAGGTGCCTTGCTTCAAGAACTTAATTTCTGAAGCAAAATCCAATGACAATCCCTCAGATGGTGCCCAAGAAGTCATCACCTCAGTGATCCTCCCGTTGGCTACTATTTTTATTGGATAAACAGACCTTTATCCTCGGGTCTAACAAGTTGAGAAGCGATCAGCAGTGATTCATGGTTTCAAGGCAAGGGGCCCTCCCAGCCAGGCTGGCTCTTGCTAGCATTCCTTTGGCAGCAGTACTGTAGACGCTTTCAACTAGGTGAAAGACAGAGAGCGCAAAGCTTTAACCCAAACAAAACCCCTCCTGAACATATTCCCCCACCCCTGTCATTAAAATAGTTGACACAGCTGCTATGTAACTGTCCATGCAGTCAGTTACACTGCCTATGGGTGGCTTGAGACACAAGGTCTCTGAACAACTACTTTTCTCCCTGCACCTTTGACCTATCGGCACTTTTTGTCGCTCCAACAACTCCCTGTCAAATCCTCCTGTGAAGGTACAATATCAACACCTTGGGGAGAGCACAGGGCCCGTAGCAGGTACAGTTGGGAACGTATTGTAGAAGTGACAGGGGAATAGCAAGAGAGACAGAAGACAAGGCAAAACTAACCCTGGCTCAAGAAAACAATAGAATAGCCTCCATTGAGGATATCTCCTGTGTTCAAAAACTCTCAGCCCCCTCTCATCAGTGGAGTCCTTGCCCTCAGCCAAAGGGCACACAAAGAAAAACCCTACCAAAGTCTTTGTTGACTGGGAACCAGAGAACACCACCACTTGATACACAAGCTGTTAAGCACCAGCTCAGGAGCAGCTGTTTAGCTCACCAATGAGCCCTCCAAAGAGAGAGTGCTGCAGCCAGCCTCCTCTTCCCCACCACCCCACCCCATCACTGCCAGGCCCACCTAAACCATTCACTGGAGGAGCCACAGCTGGGCACCGAGCTGGAGAAAGGTTGGGAAAGAGTTCTCTTTCCCAACCTTTCTCCACCTCTAGGCTCTCAGGAGGATGCCCCTGCCCACAGGAGCTGGCAGAATTCAACTACAGAGAGGGCAGGGAGGGGAAGTGGGAAGGTTTGCTCAGAAGCTGGAGACAAACCTTTGCTGTAAGTGGTCCTAACTATCACATACCAAACAGAGGGAAGTACTCAAAATTAGGGTCCTGCACAAAACAAGCAGCTTAGTGGGGGTTTTTGTTTGATTGGTTGGGGTTTTGGGGGTAGGAATCAAGTTGCCCAGGATTTATGCTTTGCTGATGTGTGCGTTAGCTAGAGTCTCCTCTGGGGTGTAATCACAGTCAACTTCACAATTCGCTTGTCAAACTTGCAAAAATGCTTCCTTTTGTATGGAGGAGTAAACAGGTCAATATTCTGCCAAATTTTGCCCTTCCCTGCCCTCACTGCTGACAATAACTACACACAGTAGCAGGTAAGGCTCAAGAGGTACTTGTCCAAGTTGAACTGACTTACCGCAAGTTAAGCAGAAAAACCAGCAAAAGCATCAGAGACTGGGACATTCTCTTGCTTCCAAGACAGGACAGATCATGCCTCTAGGAAAAGGGAGACAGGCAAGTGCTACTCCAACAATTAACTAATTAGCAAGCTAGTTCAGCAAATACCATCAACGTTTTGTGCACAGAGAAAAAAGACGTGTTTTTTAATAGTTAAAATATCATAGAATCACAGAATGGTTTGGGTTGGAAGGCACCTTAAAGATCATCTAGTTCCAACCCCCCTGCCATGGGCAGAGACACCTGCCACCAAACCAGGTTGCTCAAAGCCCCATCTAACCTGGCCTTGAACACTTCAGGGATGGGGCATCCACAACTTCTCTGGGCAACCTGTTCCAGTGCCTCACCACCCTCATAGTTAAGAACGTCTTCCTTACATCTCATCTAAATCTACCCTCTTTCAGTTTAAAGCCATTACCCCATGTCCTGTCACTACATGCACTTGTAAAGAGCCCCTCTCCAGCTTGCTTGTAGAGCCCCTGCAGGTACTGGAAGGCTGCTATAAGGTCTCCCCGGCGCCTTCTCTTCTCCAGGCTGAACAACCCCAACTCTCTCAGCCTGTCTTCATAGGAGAGGTGCTCCAGCCCTCTGATCATCTTCGTGGCCCTCCTCTGGACTCCCTCCAACAGGCCCATGTCCTTCTTCAGTTGGAGGCCCCAGAGCTGGACACAGTACTTCAGGTGGGGTCTCCCGAGAGCGGAGCAGGGGGAGAATCACCTCCCTCGACTGCTGGTCACGCTTCTTTTGATGCGGCCCAGGAGACGGTTGGCTTTCTGGGCTGCGAGTGCACGTTGCCGGGTCACGTTGAGTTTCTCATCAACCAACACCCCCAAGCCCTTCTCCTCAGGGCTGCTCTCAATCCATTCTCCACCCAGCCTGTAGTTGTGCTTGGGATTGCCCCACATCAATGGAAGCTACTGGCTGGTTACAGCCGTGAGCTTCATACAGCCTCACATACTTAGGGGTTTATCAGAATTAGTAGTTTCGGGTTCTTTCATCTCCTCCAAGCACATACCTCCTAAGCATCACTCTAATGCTTCTTCATCAAGAACATACAGTATCGCAAAACAAGCCTAGCCAATTGCAACAACAACACAGTTCTCAAATACAACCAAATCCTGACTTCCATCAGGCCCCTAGCCCATCGGTCCGCTTGTGTAGAGCTGTCAGTGAGCCTACTCACACAAGTACTCTGAGGAAGTCAACAGCCCACCGATGCAAGGAGACGTCTGCCAGGGACCACACTGAATTTATAAGAGGCCAGGTGCCTTGCTTCAAGAACTTAATTTCTGAAGCAAAATCCAATGACAATCCCTCAGATGGTGCCCAAGAAGTCATCACCTCAGTGATCCTCCCGTTGGCTACTATTTTTATTGGATAAACAGACCTTTATCCTCGGGTCTAACAAGTTGAGAAGCGATCAGCAGTGATTCATGGTTTCAAGGCAAGGGGCCCTCCCAGCCAGGCTGGCTCTTGCTAGCATTCCTTTGGCAGCAGTACTGTAGACGCTTTCAACTAGGTGAAAGACAGAGAGCGCAAAGCTTTAACCCAAACAAAACCCCTCCTGAACATATTCCCCCACGCCTGTCATTAAAATAGTTGACACAGCTGCTATGTAACTGTCCATGCAGTCAGTTACACTGCCTATGGGTGGCTTGAGACACAAGGTCTCTGAACAACTACTTTTCTCCCTGCACCTTTGACCTATCGGCACTTTTTGTCGCTCCAACAACTCCCTGTCAAATCCTCCTGTGAAGGTACAATATCAACACCTTGGGGAGAGCACAGGGCCCGTAGCAGGTACAGTTGGGAACGTATTGTAGAAGTGACAGGGGAATAGCAAGAGAGACAGAAGACAAGGCAAAACTAACCCTGGCTCAAGAAAACAATAGAATAGCCTCCATTGAGGATATCTCCTGTGTTCAAAAACTCTCAGCCCCCTCTCATCAGTGGAGTCCTTGCCCTCAGCCAAAGGGCACACAAAGAAAAACCCTACCAAAGTCTTTGTTGACTGGGAACCAGAGAACACCACCACTTGATACACAAGCTGTTAAGCACCAGCTCAGGAGCAGCTGTTTAGCTCACCAATGAGCCCTCCAAAGAGAGAGTGCTGCAGCCAGCCTCCTCTTCCCCACCACCCCACCCCATCACTGCCAGGCCCACCTAAACCATTCACTGGAGGAGCCACAGCTGGGCACCGAGCTGGAGAAAGGTTGGGAAAGAGTTCTCTTTCCCAACCTTTCTCCAACTCTAGGCTCTCAGGAGGATGCCCCTGCCCACAGGAGCTGGCAGAATTCAACTACAGAGAGGGCAGGGAGGGGAAGTGGGGAAGGTTTGCTCAGAAGCTGGAGACAAACCTTTGCTGTAAGTGGTCCTAACTATCACATACCAAACAGAGGGGAAGTACTCAAAATTAGGGTCCTGCACAAAACAAGCAGCTTAGTGGGGGTGTTTTTGTTTGATTGGTTGGGGGTTTTTGGGGGTAGGAATCAAGTTGCCCAGGATTTATGCTTTGCTGATGTGTGCGTTAGCTAGAGTCTCCTCTGGGGTGTAATCACAGTCAACTTCACAATTCGCTTGTCAAACTTGCAAAAATGCTTCCTTTTGTATGGAGGAGTAAACAGGTCAATATTCTGCCAAATTTTGCCCTTCCCTGCCCTCACTGCTGACAATAACTACACACAGTAGCAGGTAAGGCTCAAGAGGTACTTGTCCAAGTTGAACTGACTTACCGCAAGTTAAGCAGAAAAACCAGCAAAAGCATCAGAGACTGGGACATTCTCTTGCTTCCAAGACAGGACAGATCATGCCTCTAGGAAAAGGGAGACAGGCAAGTGCTACTCCAACAATTAACTAATTAGCAAGCTAGTTCAGCAAATACCATCAACGTTTTGTGCACAGAGAAAAAAGACGTGTTTTTTAATAGTTAAAATATCATAGAATCACAGAATGGTTTGGGTTGGAAGGCACCTTAAAGATCATCTAGTTCCAACCCCCCTGCCATGGGCAGAGACACCTGCCACCAAACCAGGTTGCTCAAAGCCCCATCTAACCTGGCCTTGAACACTTCAGGGATGGGGCATCCACAACTTCTCTGGGCAACCTGTTCCAGTGCCTCACCACCCTCATAGTTAAGAACGTCTTCCTTACATCTCATCTAAATCTACCCTCTTTCAGTTTAAAGCCATTACCCCATGTCCTGTCACTACATGCACTTGTAAAGAGCCCCTCTCCAGCTTGCTTGTAGAGCCCCTGCAGGTACTGGAAGGCTGCTATAAGGTCTCCCCGGCGCCTTCTCTTCTCCAGGCTGAACAACCCCAACTCTCTCAGCCTGTCTTCATAGGAGAGGTGCTCCAGCCCTCTGATCATCTTCGTGGCCCTCCTCTGGACTCCCTCCAACAGGCCCATGTCCTTCTTCAGTTGGAGGCCCCAGAGCTGGACACAGTACTTCAGGTGGGGTCTCCCGAGAGCGGAGCAGAGGGGAGAATCACCTCCCTCGACTGCTGGTCACGCTTCTTTTGATGCGGCCCAGGAGACGGTTGGCTTTCTGGGCTGCGAGTGCACGTTGCCGGGTCACGTTGAGTTTCTCATCAACCAACACCCCCAAGCCCTTCTCCTCAGGGCTGCTCTCAATCCATTCTCCACCCAGCCTGTAGTTGTGCTTGGGATTGCCCCACATCAATGGAAGCTACTGGCTGGTTACAGCCGTGAGCTTCATACAGCCTCACATACTTAGGGGTTTATCAGAATTAGTAGTTTCGGGTTCTTTCATCTCCTCCAAGCACATACCTCCTAAGCATCACTCTAATGCTTCTTCATCAAGAACATACAGTATCGCAAAACAAGCCTAGCCAATTGCAACAACAACACAGTTCTCAAATACAACCAAATCCTGACTTCCATCAGGCCCCTAGCCCATCGGTCCGCTTGTGTAGAGCTGTCAGTGAGCCTACTCACACAAGTACTCTGAGGGAAGTCAACAGCCCACCGATGCAAGGAGACGTCTGCCAGGGACCACACTGAATTTATAAGAGGCCAGGTGCCTTGCTTCAAGAACTTAATTTCTGAAGCAAAATCCAATGACAATCCCTCAGATGGTGCCCAAGAAGTCATCACCTCAGTGATCCTCCCGTTGGCTACTATTTTTATTGGATAAACAGACCTTTATCCTCGGGTCTAACAAGTTGAGAAGCGATCAGCAGTGATTCATGGTTTCAAGGCAAGGGGCCCTCCCAGCCAGGCTGGCTCTTGCTAGCATTCCTTTGGCAGCAGTACTGTAGACGCTTTCAACTAGGTGAAAGACAGAGAGCGCAAAGCTTTAACCCAAACAAAACCCCTCCTGAACATATTCGCCCCACCCCCTGTCATTAAAATAGTTGACACAGCTGCTATGTAACTGTCCATGCAGTCAGTTACACTGCCTATGGGTGGCTTGAGACACAAGGTCTCTGAACAACTACTTTTCTCCCTGCACCTTTGACCTATCGGCACTTTTTGTCGCTCCAACAACTCCCTGTCAAATCCTCCTGTGAAGGTACAATATCAACACCTTGGGGAGAGCACAGGGCCCGTAGCAGGTACAGTTGGGAACGTATTGTAGAAGTGACAGGGGAATAGCAAGAGAGACAGAAGACAAGGCAAAACTAACCCTGGCTCAAGAAAACAATAGAATAGCCTCCATTGAGGATATCTCCTGTGTTCAAAAACTCTCAGCCCCCTCTCATCAGTGGAGTCCTTGCCCTCAGCCAAAGGGCACACAAAGAAAAACCCTACCAAAGTCTTTGTTGACTGGGAACCAGAGAACACCACCACTTGATACACAAGCTGTTAAGCACCAGCTCAGGAGCAGCTGTTTAGCTCACCAATGAGCCCTCCAAAGAGAGTGCTGCAGCCAGCCTCCTCTTCCCCACCACCCCACCCCATCACTGCCAGGCCCACCTAAACCATTCACTGGAGGAGCCACAGCTGGGCACCGAGCTGGAGAAAGGTTGGGAAAGAGTTCTCTTTCCCAACCTTTCTCTCAGGAGGATGCCCCTGCCCACAGGAGCTGGCAGAATTCAACTACAGAGAGGGCAGGGAGGGGGAAGTGGGGAAGGTTTGCTCAGAAGCTGGAGACAAACCTTTGCTGTAAGTGGTCCTAACTATCACATACCAAACAGAGGAAGTACTCAAAATTAGGGTCCTGCACAAAACAAGCAGCTAAGTCGGGGTTTTTGTTTGTTTGTTTGGGGTTTTTTTGGGGGGTAGGAATCAAGTTGCCCAGGATTTATGCTTTGCTGATGTGTGCGTTAGCTAGAGTCTCCTCTGGGGTGTAATCACAGTCAACTTCACAATTCGCTTGTCAAACTTGCAAAAATGCTTCCTTTTGTATGGAGGAGTAAACAGGTCAATATTCTGCCAAATTTTGCCCTTCCCTGCCCTCACTGCTGACAATAACTACACACAGTAGCAGGTAAGGCTCAAGAGGTACTTGTCCAAGTTGAACTGACTTACCGCAAGTTAAGCAGAAAAACCAGCAAAAGCATCAGAGACTGGGACATTCTCTTGCTTCCAAGACAGGACAGATCATGCCTCTAGGAAAAGGGAGACAGGCAAGTGCTACTCCAACAATTAACTAATTAGCAAGCTAGTTCAGCAAATACCATCAACGTTTTGTGCACAGAGAAAAAGACGTGTTTTTAATAGTTAAAATATCATAGAATCACAGAATGGTTTGGGTTGGAAGGCACCTTAAAGATCATCTAGTTCCAACCCCCCTGCCATGGGCAGAGACACCTGCCACCAAACCAGGTTGCTCAAAGCCCCATCTAACCTGGCCTTGAACACTTCAGGGATGGGGCATCCACAACTTCTCTGGGCAACCTGTTCCAGTGCCTCACCACCCTCATAGTTAAGAACGTCTTCCTTACATCTCATCTAAATCTACCCTCTTTCAGTTTAAAGCCATTACCCCATGTCCTGTCACTACATGCACTTGTAAAGAGCCCCTCTCCAGCTTGCTTGTAGAGCCCCTGCAGGTACTGGAAGGCTGCTATAAGGTCTCCCCGGCGCCTTCTCTTCTCCAGGCTGAACAACCCCAACTCTCTCAGCCTGTCTTCATAGGAGAGGTGCTCCAGCCCTCTGATCATCTTCGTGGCCCTCCTCTGGACTCCCTCCAACAGGCCCATGTCCTTCTTCAGTTGGAGGCCCCAGAGCTGGACACAGTACTTCAGGTGGGGTCTCCCGAGAGCGGAGCAGTTGGGGAGAATCACCTCCCTCGACTGCTGGTCACGCTTCTTTTGATGCGGCCCAGGAGACGGTTGGCTTTCTGGGCTGCGAGTGCACGTTGCCGGGTCACGTTGAGTTTCTCATCAACCAACACCCCCAAGCCCTTCTCCTCAGGGCTGCTCTCAATCCATTCTCCACCCAGCCTGTAGTTGTGCTTGGGATTGCCCCACATCAATGGAAGCTACTGGCTGGTTACAGCCGTGAGCTTCATACAGCCTCACATACTTAGGGGTTTATCAGAATTAGTAGTTTCGGGTTCTTTCATCTCCTCCAAGCACATACCTCCTAAGCATCACTCTAATGCTTCTTCATCAAGAACATACAGTATCGCAAAACAAGCCTAGCCAATTGCAACAACAACACAGTTCTCAAATACAACCAAATCCTGACTTCCATCAGGCCCCTAGCCCATCGGTCCGCTTGTGTAGAGCTGTCAGTGAGCCTACTCACACAAGTACTCTGAGGGAAGTCAACAGCCCACCGATGCAAGGAGACGTCTGCCAGGGACCACACTGAATTTATAAGAGGCCAGGTGCCTTGCTTCAAGAACTTAATTTCTGAAGCAAAATCCAATGACAATCCCTCAGATGGTGCCCAAGAAGTCATCACCTCAGTGATCCTCCCGTTGGCTACTATTTTTATTGGATAAACAGACCTTTATCCTCGGGTCTAACAAGTTGAGAAGCGATCAGCAGTGATTCATGGTTTCAAGGCAAGGGGCCCTCCCAGCCAGGCTGGCTCTTGCTAGCATTCCTTTGGCAGCAGTACTGTAGACGCTTTCAACTAGGTGAAAGACAGAGAGCGCAAAGCTTTAACCCAAACAAAACCCCTCCTGAACATATTTACCCCCACCTCTGTCATTAAAATAGTTGACACAGCTGCTATGTAACTGTCCATGCAGTCAGTTACACTGCCTATGGGTGGCTTGAGACACAAGGTCTCTGAACAACTACTTTTCTCCCTGCACCTTTGACCTATCGGCACTTTTTGTCGCTCCAACAACTCCCTGTCAAATCCTCCTGTGAAGGTACAATATCAACACCTTGGGGAGAGCACAGGGCCCGTAGCAGGTACAGTTGGGAACGTATTGTAGAAGTGACAGGGGAATAGCAAGAGAGACAGAAGACAAGGCAAAACTAACCCTGGCTCAAGAAAACAATAGAATAGCCTCCATTGAGGATATCTCCTGTGTTCAAAAACTCTCAGCCCCCTCTCATCAGTGGAGTCCTTGCCCTCAGCCAAAGGGCACACAAAGAAAAACCCTACCAAAGTCTTTGTTGACTGGGAACCAGAGAACACCACCACTTGATACACAAGCTGTTAAGCACCAGCTCAGGAGCAGCTGTTTAGCTCACCAATGAGCCCTCCAAAGAGAGAGTGCTGCAGCCAGCCTCCTCTTCCCCACCACCCCACCCCATCACTGCCAGGCCCACCTAAACCATTCACTGGAGGAGCCACAGCTGGGCACCGAGCTGGAGAAAGGTTGGGAAAGAGAACTCTTTCCCCACCTTTCTCCAGCTCTAGACTTCTCAGGAGGATGCCCCTGCCCACAGGAGCTGGCAGAATTCAACTACAGAGAGGGCAGGGAGGGGGAAGTGGGGAAGGTTTGCTCAGAAGCTGGAGACAAACCTTTGCTGTAAGTGGTCCTAACTATCACATACCAAACAGAGGGGAAAAGTACTCAAAATTAGGGTCCTGCACAAAACAAGCAGCTTAGTGGGGGTTTTTTGTTTGATTGGTTGGGGTTTTTTGGGGGTAGGAATCAAGTTGCCCAGGATTTATGCTTTGCTGATGTGTGCGTTAGCTAGAGTCTCCTCTGGGGTGTAATCACAGTCAACTTCACAATTCGCTTGTCAAACTTGCAAAAATGCTTCCTTTTGTATGGAGGAGTAAACAGGTCAATATTCTGCCAAATTTTGCCCTTCCCCTGCCCTCACTGCTGACAATAACTACACACAGTAGCAGGTAAGGCTCAAGAGGTACTTGTCCAAGTTGAACTGACTTACCGCAAGTTAAGCAGAAAAACCAGCAAAAGCATCAGAGACTGGGACATTCTCTTGCTTCCAAGACAGGACAGATCATGCCTCTAGGAAAAGGGAGACAGGCAAGTGCTACTCCAACAATTAACTAATTAGCAAGCTAGTTCAGCAAATACCATCAACGTTTTGTGCACAGAGAAAAAAGACGTGTTTTTTAATAGTTAAAATATCATAGAATCACAGAATGGTTTGGGTTGGAAGGCACCTTAAAGATCATCTAGTTCCAACCCCTGCCATGGGCAGAGACACCTGCCACCAAACCAGGTTGCTCAAAGCCCCATCTAACCTGGCCTTGAACACTTCAGGGATGGGGCATCCACAACTTCTCTGGGCAACCTGTTCCAGTGCCTCACCACCCTCATAGTTAAGAACGTCTTCCTTACATCTCATCTAAATCTACCCTCTTTCAGTTTAAAGCCATTACCCCATGTCCTGTCACTACATGCACTTGTAAAGAGCCCCTCTCCAGCTTGCTTGTAGAGCCCCTGCAGGTACTGGAAGGCTGCTATAAGGTCTCCCCGGCGCCTTCTCTTCTCCAGGCTGAACAACCCCAACTCTCTCAGCCTGTCTTCATAGGAGAGGTGCTCCAGCCCTCTGATCATCTTCGTGGCCCTCCTCTGGACTCCCTCCAACAGGCCCATGTCCTTCTTCAGTTGGAGGCCCCAGAGCTGGACACAGTACTTCAGGTGGGGTCTCCCGAGAGCGGAGCAGAGGGGAGGAATCACCTCCCTCGACTGCTGGTCACGCTTCTTTTGATGCGGCCCAGGAGACGGTTGGCTTTCTGGGCTGCGAGTGCACGTTGCCGGGTCACGTTGAGTTTCTCATCAACCAACACCCCCAAGCCCTTCTCCTCAGGGCTGCTCTCAATCCATTCTCCACCCAGCCTGTAGTTGTGCTTGGGATTGCCCCACATCAATGGAAGCTACTGGCTGGTTACAGCCGTGAGCTTCATACAGCCTCACATACTTAGGGGTTTATCAGAATTAGTAGTTTCGGGTTCTTTCATCTCCTCCAAGCACATACCTCCTAAGCATCACTCTAATGCTTCTTCATCAAGAACATACAGTATCGCAAAACAAGCCTAGCCAATTGCAACAACAACACAGTTCTCAAATACAACCAAATCCTGACTTCCATCAGGCCCCTAGCCCATCGGTCCGCTTGTGTAGAGCTGTCAGTGAGCCTACTCACACAAGTACTCTGAGGGGAAGTCAACAGCCCACCGATGCAAGGAGACGTCTGCCAGGGACCACACTGAATTTATAAGAGGCCAGGTGCCTTGCTTCAAGAACTTAATTTCTGAAGCAAAATCCAATGACAATCCCTCAGATGGTGCCCAAGAAGTCATCACCTCAGTGATCCTCCCGTTGGCTACTATTTTTATTGGATAAACAGACCTTTATCCTCGGGTCTAACAAGTTGAGAAGCGATCAGCAGTGATTCATGGTTTCAAGGCAAGGGGCCCTCCCAGCCAGGCTGGCTCTTGCTAGCATTCCTTTGGCAGCAGTACTGTAGACGCTTTCAACTAGGTGAAAGACAGAGAGCGCAAAGCTTTAACCCAAACAAAACCCCTCCTGAACATATTCCCCCACCCCTGTCATTAAAATAGTTGACACAGCTGCTATGTAACTGTCCATGCAGTCAGTTACACTGCCTATGGGTGGCTTGAGACACAAGGTCTCTGAACAACTACTTTTCTCCCTGCACCTTTGACCTATCGGCACTTTTTGTCGCTCCAACAACTCCCTGTCAAATCCTCCTGTGAAGGTACAATATCAACACCTTGGGGAGAGCACAGGGCCCGTAGCAGGTACAGTTGGGAACGTATTGTAGAAGTGACAGGGGAATAGCAAGAGAGACAGAAGACAAGGCAAAACTAACCCTGGCTCAAGAAAACAATAGAATAGCCTCCATTGAGGATATCTCCTGTGTTCAAAAACTCTCAGCCCCCTCTCATCAGTGGAGTCCTTGCCCTCAGCCAAAGGGCACACAAAGAAAAACCCTACCAAAGTCTTTGTTGACTGGGAACCAGAGAACACCACCACTTGATACACAAGCTGTTAAGCACCAGCTCAGGAGCAGCTGTTTAGCTCACCAATGAGCCCTCCAAAGAGAGAGTGCTGCAGCCAGCCTCCTCTTCCCCACCACCCCACCCCATCACTGCCAGGCCCACCTAAACCATTCACTGGAGGAGCCACAGCTGGGCACCGAGCTGGAGAAAGGTTGGGAAGAGTTCTCTTTCCCAACCTTTCTCCAACTCTAGGCTCTCAGGAGGATGCCCCTGCCCACAGGAGCTGGCAGAATTCAACTACAGAGAGGGCAGGGAGGGGAAGTGGGGAAGGTTTGCTCAGAAGCTGGAGACAAACCTTTGCTGTAAGTGGTCCTAACTATCACATACCAAACAGAGGGGAAGTACTCAAAATTAGGGTCCTGCACAAAACAAGCAGCTTAGTGGGGGTTTAGTTGTTTGATTGGTTGGGGGTTTTTGGGGGTAGGAATCAAGTTGCCCAGGATTTATGCTTTGCTGATGTGTGCGTTAGCTAGAGTCTCCTCTGGGGTGTAATCACAGTCAACTTCACAATTCGCTTGTCAAACTTGCAAAAATGCTTCCTTTTGTATGGAGGAGTAAACAGGTCAATATTCTGCCAAATTTTGCCCTTCCCCTGCCCTCACTGCTGACAATAACTACACACAGTAGCAGGTAAGGCTCAAGAGGTACTTGTCCAAGTTGAACTGACTTACCGCAAGTTAAGCAGAAAAACCAGCAAAAGCATCAGAGACTGGGACATTCTCTTGCTTCCAAGACAGGACAGATCATGCCTCTAGGAAAAGGGAGACAGGCAAGTGCTACTCCAACAATTAACTAATTAGCAAGCTAGTTCAGCAAATACCATCAACGTTTTGTGCACAGAGAAAAAAGACGTGTTTTTAATAGTTAAAATATCATAGAATCACAGAATGGTTTGGGTTGGAAGGCACCTTAAAGATCATCTAGTTCCAACCCCCCTGCCATGGGCAGAGACACCTGCCACCAAACCAGGTTGCTCAAAGCCCCATCTAACCTGGCCTTGAACACTTCAGGGATGGGGCATCCACAACTTCTCTGGGCAACCTGTTCCAGTGCCTCACCACCCTCATAGTTAAGAACGTCTTCCTTACATCTCATCTAAATCTACCCTCTTTCAGTTTAAAGCCATTACCCCATGTCCTGTCACTACATGCACTTGTAAAGAGCCCCTCTCCAGCTTGCTTGTAGAGCCCCTGCAGGTACTGGAAGGCTGCTATAAGGTCTCCCCGGCGCCTTCTCTTCTCCAGGCTGAACAACCCCAACTCTCTCAGCCTGTCTTCATAGGAGAGGTGCTCCAGCCCTCTGATCATCTTCGTGGCCCTCCTCTGGACTCCCTCCAACAGGCCCATGTCCTTCTTCAGTTGGAGGCCCCAGAGCTGGACACAGTACTTCAGGTGGGGTCTCCCGAGAGCGGAGCAGATGGGGAGAATCACCTCCCTCGACTGCTGGTCACGCTTCTTTTGATGCGGCCCAGGAGACGGTTGGCTTTCTGGGCTGCGAGTGCACGTTGCCGGGTCACGTTGAGTTTCTCATCAACCAACACCCCCAAGCCCTTCTCCTCAGGGCTGCTCTCAATCCATTCTCCACCCAGCCTGTAGTTGTGCTTGGGATTGCCCCACATCAATGGAAGCTACTGGCTGGTTACAGCCGTGAGCTTCATACAGCCTCACATACTTAGGGGTTTATCAGAATTAGTAGTTTCGGGTTCTTTCATCTCCTCCAAGCACATACCTCCTAAGCATCACTCTAATGCTTCTTCATCAAGAACATACAGTATCGCAAAACAAGCCTAGCCAATTGCAACAACAACACAGTTCTCAAATACAACCAAATCCTGACTTCCATCAGGCCCCTAGCCCATCGGTCCGCTTGTGTAGAGCTGTCAGTGAGCCTACTCACACAAGTACTCTGAGGGAAGTCAACAGCCCACCGATGCAAGGAGACGTCTGCCAGGGACCACACTGAATTTATAAGAGGCCAGGTGCCTTGCTTCAAGAACTTAATTTCTGAAGCAAAATCCAATGACAATCCCTCAGATGGTGCCCAAGAAGTCATCACCTCAGTGATCCTCCCGTTGGCTACTATTTTTATTGGATAAACAGACCTTTATCCTCGGGTCTAACAAGTTGAGAAGCGATCAGCAGTGATTCATGGTTTCAAGGCAAGGGGCCCTCCCAGCCAGGCTGGCTCTTGCTAGCATTCCTTTGGCAGCAGTACTGTAGACGCTTTCAACTAGGTGAAAGACAGAGAGCGCAAAGCTTTAACCCAAACAAAACCCCTCCTGAACATATTCCCCCACCCCTGTCATTAAAATAGTTGACACAGCTGCTATGTAACTGTCCATGCAGTCAGTTACACTGCCTATGGGTGGCTTGAGACACAAGGTCTCTGAACAACTACTTTTCTCCCTGCACCTTTGACCTATCGGCACTTTTTGTCGCTCCAACAACTCCCTGTCAAATCCTCCTGTGAAGGTACAATATCAACACCTTGGGGAGAGCACAGGGCCCGTAGCAGGTACAGTTGGGAACGTATTGTAGAAGTGACAGGGGAATAGCAAGAGAGACAGAAGACAAGGCAAAACTAACCCTGGCTCAAGAAAACAATAGAATAGCCTCCATTGAGGATATCTCCTGTGTTCAAAAACTCTCAGCCCCCTCTCATCAGTGGAGTCCTTGCCCTCAGCCAAAGGGCACACAAAGAAAAACCCTACCAAAGTCTTTGTTGACTGGGAACCAGAGAACACCACCACTTGATACACAAGCTGTTAAGCACCAGCTCAGGAGCAGCTGTTTAGCTCACCAATGAGCCCTCCAAAGAGAGAGTGCTGCAGCCAGCCTCCTCTTCCCCACCACCCCACCCCATCACTGCCAGGCCCACCTAAACCATTCACTGGAGGAGCCACAGCTGGGCACCGAGCTGGAGAAAGGTTGGGAAAGAGTTCTCTTTCCCAACCTTTCTCCAGCTCTAGGCTTCTCAGGAGGATGCCCCTGCCCACAGGAGCTGGCAGAATTCAACTACAGAGAGGGCAGGGAGCGGGAAGTGGGGAAGGTTTGCTCAGAAGCTGGAGACAAACCTTTGCTGTAAGTGGTCCTAACTATCACATACCAAACAGACGCGGGAAGTACTCAAAATTAGGGTCCTGCACAAAACAAGCAGCTTAGTGGGGGTTTTGATTGGTTGGGGTTTTTTGGGGGTAGGAATCAAGTTGCCCAGGATTTATGCTTTGCTGATGTGTGCGTTAGCTAGAGTCTCCTCTGGGGTGTAATCACAGTCAACTTCACAATTCGCTTGTCAAACTTGCAAAAATGCTTCCTTTTGTATGGAGGAGTAAACAGGTCAATATTCTGCCAAATTTTGCCCTTCCCCTGCCCTCACTGCTGACAATAACTACACACAGTAGCAGGTAAGGCTCAAGAGGTACTTGTCCAAGTTGAACTGACTTACCGCAAGTTAAGCAGAAAAACCAGCAAAAGCATCAGAGACTGGGACATTCTCTTGCTTCCAAGACAGGACAGATCATGCCTCTAGGAAAAGGGAGACAGGCAAGTGCTACTCCAACAATTAACTAATTAGCAAGCTAGTTCAGCAAATACCATCAACGTTTTGTGCACAGAGAAAAAGACGTGTTTTTTAATAGTTAAAATATCATAGAATCACAGAATGGTTTGGGTTGGAAGGCACCTTAAAGATCATCTAGTTCCAACCCCCCTGCCATGGGCAGAGACACCTGCCACCAAACCAGGTTGCTCAAAGCCCCATCTAACCTGGCCTTGAACACTTCAGGGATGGGGCATCCACAACTTCTCTGGGCAACCTGTTCCAGTGCCTCACCACCCTCATAGTTAAGAACGTCTTCCTTACATCTCATCTAAATCTACCCTCTTTCAGTTTAAAGCCATTACCCCATGTCCTGTCACTACATGCACTTGTAAAGAGCCCCTCTCCAGCTTGCTTGTAGAGCCCCTGCAGGTACTGGAAGGCTGCTATAAGGTCTCCCCGGCGCCTTCTCTTCTCCAGGCTGAACAACCCCAACTCTCTCAGCCTGTCTTCATAGGAGAGGTGCTCCAGCCCTCTGATCATCTTCGTGGCCCTCCTCTGGACTCCCTCCAACAGGCCCATGTCCTTCTTCAGTTGGAGGCCCCAGAGCTGGACACAGTACTTCAGGTGGGGTCTCCCGAGAGCGGAGCAGAGGGGAGAATCACCTCCCTCGACTGCTGGTCACGCTTCTTTTGATGCGGCCCAGGAGACGGTTGGCTTTCTGGGCTGCGAGTGCACGTTGCCGGGTCACGTTGAGTTTCTCATCAACCAACACCCCAAGCCCTTCTCCTCAGGGCTGCTCTCAATCCATTCTCCACCCAGCCTGTAGTTGTGCTTGGGATTGCCCCACATCAATGGAAGCTACTGGCTGGTTACAGCCGTGAGCTTCATACAGCCTCACATACTTAGGGGTTTATCAGAATTAGTAGTTTCGGGTTCTTTCATCTCCTCCAAGCACATACCTCCTAAGCATCACTCTAATGCTTCTTCATCAAGAACATACAGTATCGCAAAACAAGCCTAGCCAATTGCAACAACAACACAGTTCTCAAATACAACCAAATCCTGACTTCCATCAGGCCCCTAGCCCATCGGTCCGCTTGTGTAGAGCTGTCAGTGAGCCTACTCACACAAGTACTCTGAGGGGAAGTCAACAGCCCACCGATGCAAGGAGACGTCTGCCAGGGACCACACTGAATTTATAAGAGGCCAGGTGCCTTGCTTCAAGAACTTAATTTCTGAAGCAAAATCCAATGACAATCCCTCAGATGGTGCCCAAGAAGTCATCACCTCAGTGATCCTCCCGTTGGCTACTATTTTTATTGGATAAACAGACCTTTATCCTCGGGTCTAACAAGTTGAGAAGCGATCAGCAGTGATTCATGGTTTCAAGGCAAGGGGCCCTCCCAGCCAGGCTGGCTCTTGCTAGCATTCCTTTGGCAGCAGTACTGTAGACGCTTTCAACTAGGTGAAAGACAGAGAGCGCAAAGCTTTAACCCAAACAAAACCCCTCCTGAACATATTCCCCCCAGCCCCTGTCATTAAAATAGTTGACACAGCTGCTATGTAACTGTCCATGCAGTCAGTTACACTGCCTATGGGTGGCTTGAGACACAAGGTCTCTGAACAACTACTTTTCTCCCTGCACCTTTGACCTATCGGCACTTTTTGTCGCTCCAACAACTCCCTGTCAAATCCTCCTGTGAAGGTACAATATCAACACCTTGGGGAGAGCACAGGGCCCGTAGCAGGTACAGTTGGGAACGTATTGTAGAAGTGACAGGGGAATAGCAAGAGAGACAGAAGACAAGGCAAAACTAACCCTGGCTCAAGAAAACAATAGAATAGCCTCCATTGAGGATATCTCCTGTGTTCAAAAACTCTCAGCCCCCTCTCATCAGTGGAGTCCTTGCCCTCAGCCAAAGGGCACACAAAGAAAAACCCTACCAAAGTCTTTGTTGACTGGGAACCAGAGAACACCACCACTTGATACACAAGCTGTTAAGCACCAGCTCAGGAGCAGCTGTTTAGCTCACCAATGAGCCCTCCAAAGAGAGAGTGCTGCAGCCAGCCTCCTCTTCCCCACCACCCCACCCCATCACTGCCAGGCCCACCTAAACCATTCACTGGAGGAGCCACAGCTGGGCACCGAGCTGGAGAAAGGTTGGGAAAGAGTTCTCTTTCCCAACCTTTCTCCACCTCTAGGCTCTCAGGAGGATGCCCCTGCCCACAGGAGCTGGCAGAATTCAACTACAGAGAGGGCAGGGAGGGCGAAGTCGGGAAGGTTTGCTCAGAAGCTGGAGACAAACCTTTGCTGTAAGTGGTCCTAACTATCACATACCAAACAGAGGGGAAGTACTCAAAATTAGGGTCCTGCACAAAACAAGCAGCTTAGTGGGGGTTTTTGTTTGATTGGTTGGGGTTTTTGGGGGTAGGAATCAAGTTGCCCAGGATTTATGCTTTGCTGATGTGTGCGTTAGCTAGAGTCTCCTCTGGGGTGTAATCACAGTCAACTTCACAATTCGCTTGTCAAACTTGCAAAAATGCTTCCTTTTGTATGGAGGAGTAAACAGGTCAATATTCTGCCAAATTTTGCCCTTCCCCTGCCCTCACTGCTGACAATAACTACACACAGTAGCAGGTAAGGCTCAAGAGGTACTTGTCCAAGTTGAACTGACTTACCGCAAGTTAAGCAGAAAAACCAGCAAAAGCATCAGAGACTGGGACATTCTCTTGCTTCCAAGACAGGACAGATCATGCCTCTAGGAAAAGGGAGACAGGCAAGTGCTACTCCAACAATTAACTAATTAGCAAGCTAGTTCAGCAAATACCATCAACGTTTTGTGCACAGAGAAAAAAGACGTGTTTTTTAATAGTTAAAATATCATAGAATCACAGAATGGTTTGGGTTGGAAGGCACCTTAAAGATCATCTAGTTCCAACCCCTGCCATGGGCAGAGACACCTGCCACCAAACCAGGTTGCTCAAAGCCCCATCTAACCTGGCCTTGAACACTTCAGGGATGGGGCATCCACAACTTCTCTGGGCAACCTGTTCCAGTGCCTCACCACCCTCATAGTTAAGAACGTCTTCCTTACATCTCATCTAAATCTACCCTCTTTCAGTTTAAAGCCATTACCCCATGTCCTGTCACTACATGCACTTGTAAAGAGCCCCTCTCCAGCTTGCTTGTAGAGCCCCTGCAGGTACTGGAAGGCTGCTATAAGGTCTCCCCGGCGCCTTCTCTTCTCCAGGCTGAACAACCCCAACTCTCTCAGCCTGTCTTCATAGGAGAGGTGCTCCAGCCCTCTGATCATCTTCGTGGCCCTCCTCTGGACTCCCTCCAACAGGCCCATGTCCTTCTTCAGTTGGAGGCCCCAGAGCTGGACACAGTACTTCAGGTGGGGTCTCCCGAGAGCGGAGCAGAGGGGAGAATCACCTCCCTCGACTGCTGGTCACGCTTCTTTTGATGCGGCCCAGGAGACGGTTGGCTTTCTGGGCTGCGAGTGCACGTTGCCGGGTCACGTTGAGTTTCTCATCAACCAACACCCCCAAGCCCTTCTCCTCAGGGCTGCTCTCAATCCATTCTCCACCCAGCCTGTAGTTGTGCTTGGGATTGCCCCACATCAATGGAAGCTACTGGCTGGTTACAGCCGTGAGCTTCATACAGCCTCACATACTTAGGGGTTTATCAGAATTAGTAGTTTCGGGTTCTTTCATCTCCTCCAAACACTTGGGAAAGCCATTTTTCACCAAAGTCTTTGGCAATTTTCTCCTAAGAATAAAAGCAACCACTGGCAACGACCAACAAGTAATCCAAGATTTGAGCAAGATTAAGCCAGCCCTTTTCTGGCTACACAGACAAAATTCTGGAGCTGGGCTGCACTTGGTTCTTTCTCTCCACAAGCAACGGTGCACACTTTTGCTAACACATACTTGTCATAAATAACGCAGTCTCCTGACCAAAGGCCCCAAGCGCTCTCACACCTATAATATTAGGAAAACTGGCCAAAGACCACAGACTCGCAGATTTAGGTTTCAACTCCACCAATGGCAGAAAAAGGAATAAACCATCCTCTCCTCTATGATATAGTCATCACACCAATACCGCAAGGTAAAAAAAAAAAGACCCTCACGCCCACCCCAAATCAAATCAAGAAGCACTCATGCTTTTAGGCTCTAGGCTTAAGCAATGGCATAAGAAAAACCAGAACAGGTGGAGGGAAAAAAAAGGGCCAGGGAGCAGCACAAAGGGTCAGAGAGAGTCAGAGATGAACAGGAAGGAGGACAGGCACCGTGAGATACAGAATGAAACAAACCAGTGACAGTCAGCAAGACAAAGGGATAGAGACAGAAAGAGAAGGAAAGAGAGAGCTAGGAAGGCACGGACACAGAGTGGCACATACAGGAGCAGAGAGGAAGAGAACACCAGGGAACAGGCCAGAGCACTTGTGGGGAAAAGAGAGAGAGATGCAAATCACAACAAAGAGATGGAAAAGGAAAAAACAGCGATGGGTGCAGGACAGAGACAAGGGGATGGGAAAAAAACAAAGAGGGAGAGGGAGCAGGACGCAAGAATAGGGAGAAGAGGAGACATCTAGGGAAGCAAAAAAATTTGTTGCAGCGTGGGAAAGAGAAGGGGCCAGGGGAGAGGCAGGGGTGCACAAGAGGGAGACAGGGTCCCAAGGGCCCAGGACTCACCACAGCTCTTGCTCTCAGCGCTGCCAGAAGAATTTGCCAGTTCAGGCACTTCTTTCTCTTCCCTCCTCCCTTCCTCTTCTGTCACTCCGGTTGCTTGGCTGTCCTCCACCTAAGAAAATACATGAGTGTCCTACAGCTCTTATAAGACGAGGCTTCCTAGACACATAGCCTCGCTCGCTCACGCACTACGCGGCCATACCTCGCTTTGGGTTATGCATACAGACCCTGCGGTGCACGCTGGAGGCCTGGCATGCTGCAGACTACGAGGAGGGATCTTCCTCACCCAGAGAGGCAGGCTCTCTCTTGCCTGCAGTGGGAGGCAGCTGCCGGCCGGCCTTCCATTTCTTCTTCTTTACCCTTCTCTGGCCTCTCCAGCTTCAGCAGCTCCTGTCCACAGCCAGCAAGCACTCCGCCCGTCCCTTTTCGCCCCCACACCGCGAGGAGAGCCAGGCCAGGCACAGACAACCCACGCAAGCCTGAGGCGGGTGCCATCACCGGCAGCCCCAGGGGAGGAAGGGACAACCGTGTCCTCAGTGCAGCCTCTGGGAGAGAGAAAGAAGCAGCAGCAGCCACCGTTATTACCGCAGATCGCCCCTGGCTGAAGCCTCTCCTTCTGCAGGGGCTTCTGGAGACGCCGCCCCTTCCCCGCACCACTGCTAACGGCACCCACATTAAGGGATAGTCCAGCGCATTCAAGGGCCAGCTCACTGCCTTCCCAACAGGGCTTGGGGGCAGCCTGGGGCTACGGGACAGGCTTCAGGGGAGGTGCTGGAAGCTTGGAAGCTGACCATCCCGCCACCCCCAAGCAGCCAGGAGACAGCCCCGCACCCACCAAAGGGGCTCGCTCACCTCACCAGTGGCCCCGGCCCTCATTCGCCACTGGGGCCTGCGACCAGAGCACCGCCACGCTGCTCCCAGGCACAGCGCATGCACTGCCACCGAGAGCACGCCAGAGGGTCCACGGCCCCATACAGCGGCGAGCACGGTATAGCGCACTAGCGCAGCAGTCCCGACTGTTAATTTAATTTTTGTCACACTGTTACCCCACAAGCGTGAGGTCGCTTCCCAGCGGGCGAGACACCAATATACACCCAGGGCAGAGGTATTTTTATTTCATGTCTGTGCAGAGATGGGTGCTAGGTGGTAGCTCCACAAAGCTAGCACAGAGTTCGGTCATACAAGTACAGTATTTAGACAGTCTAGCTATGCATAAGTAATCACACAAAGCAGTTTTCTATCGGTTTACATTTCTCTTATTTCAACTTCAAGCTACAGAGCTACTTTAACATGCTGCGCATGCTGAGCGGTGAGGATTGCTGACGCAATGAGGTCCTCGGGAGGGGATCTGAACAGAGTAGAGATGTCCTCAGGGGACCGGGGACCGAACAGAGGCATCCGACATGGCGGAGGGAAGGCAAGAGTGCTCTGAGGGAAAATGAAAACCTGAGGAAGCGTTGTCTCTGAAGAAGAAAGATACAAAGCCCGCTGCAGAACTAAAGGATGGCCATGGACCACAAGGGCGCTGGCAGGAAGCGTCGCGACAGAAACAGAGGGGTGCCGAGATGGCCAGAGAGACAGAAGGCGGCTTGAGGGCACAAAGGCACTGGGGAGGGGATTTGAACAGAGTACGGAGGTGACGAGGGAGACGCCGACCCACTGGAGGCAAGCGAGATGGAGGAGAGGACAAAGAGACTGCTCTGAGGAAGAGGGAGGAGATGTTCTTACAAAGCGAGAGGGGTACAAGTTACGCTTCAGAAATAACAGCATGCCGAGGAGACCCTCTAACGCCTCAGGATGAATGGAGAGAAGAGAAAAAAATAAAAGACAGAAAGAAAATTTAAGAAGCAACAGGGTGTGTGACAAGACAGACAGAATTAAAAATCCAGGGACAGACAGCTCGATAACAGTCGACACAGAAAGAACATGGAAAAAGCAAAAGGGTACAAGGCAGAGGAGAAAAAATTTAAAAATAGGGAGAGCAAACTAGATAAAAGCAGGCATAGAGAAAAACTGAAAAACAAAGGCCTTAAAGGAAGAAAACAATAAAATAGAGGGACAGCAAACTAAATAAACAAAGACACAGAAACAACATTTAAAAAGCGACAGGGTGTCGTGGTTTAGCCCCAGCCGGCAGCCAAGCACCACGCAGCCTCTCGCTCACTCCCTCCCGGTGGGATGGGGGAGAGAATTGGAAGAGCACAAGAAAACTGGTGGGTTGAGATAAGAACAGTTTAATAATTGGAACAAAATAATAGTAATAATAATAATGAATTGTAATGAGGAGGAAAACCACAAGAGAGAGAGGAACAAAACCCCAGGGAGGGAAAATAAAAAAGATACAACTGCTCACCACCCGCCGACCAACACCCAGCCAGTCCCCGAGCAGCGACCGCTACCCCCCGGCCAACTCCCCCCAGTTTCTATACCAGGCACGACATCCTATGGTATGGAATAGCCCTTTGGTCAGTTTGCATCCACTGTCCTGGCTGTGCCCCCTCCCATTTCTTGTGCACCTGCCAGAGCATGGGAAGCTGAAAAAGTCCTTGACTGGTGTAAACACCGCTTAGCAACAGCCAAAACATCAGCGTGTTAGCAATCTTATTCTCATCCTAAAATCCAAAACACAGCACTATAGCAGCTACCTGGAAGAAAATTAACTCTATCCCAGCCAAAACCAGGACACAGGCTATGGCACAGGCTAGCATGAAAGACAAAATAAAGACAGTGAACTGGATACAAGTAGATAGAGAAAAAAATCCAAAAGCAACGTGACACAGGAAAGCCTGGAAATAATAAAAAAATAGGGTTAGACATCTGGGTAACAGTCGACAGAAAAAAATTTTTAAAGTCACAATATACAGCATAGGAAAAAAATAAACGAGAGAGAAAAAAATACATTAAAGTGAACACAGAAAGAAAAATTCAAAAGCTTTTTCAATTCAAAAGACATTAAGAGAGAAAAAAATTTAAAAATAGCAAAAAACCTAAGTAGATGGCAACATAGAAAGAAAATTTTAAAGGCAACTGGGCACAGCACAGACTAGAACTAATTAAAAAATGAGGACAGCAAACCGGATAAAGATAGACGAGGAAAGACCATTTAAAAGCAACAGGGTACAGGACAGACAGCAAACAATTAAACAGGGAGAGACATCTTGACAAAAGTAGACACAGAATGAAAATTTTAAAAGCAACAGGATACAGGAAAAAATAAAAAAAAGAGAGACAGAAAACAAGGTAAGAGTACACCTAGAAACAACATTTCAAAAAGAGAAGAATTATGAGAGTAAAAAAAAAGAAAAATAGGGACAGTTTACTAGAAAAAAGTAGACGGGGTGCAGAGCAGAGGGAGCCACTGAAAAGAGAGACAGGTCACTGCGCAGAGGGAGACCTCGAAATGCCATTTTCCCCAGCAATGCGGAAGAAGGCAGTGCCGGAAGAGTGAAATAAGAGCAGGTGGGGAGCTGGAAAGGGAGAGGCATAGAAAGGAAACGTAGAAGGTGACGGTGTGGAGGGCAGCGCTAGCAGAAGGGCAAAAAGCTTTGGGGAGCCAAACAGCCTGAAAGGGAGACAGAGGCAGGTACAGGCAAGGAGGCAGGCAGAGGTCTGGAGAAGCACGGCAGAGAGGGGCCCGGAGGCACGCGAGGGATGCGCGACTCACCGCAGCTCCTGCCACCGCCGGGAGACCTTCAGCGCCCGGGGCTTCTCTCTCGGCCCCTGCCCCTTCCTCCTCCACAGTGCCGGCTGCCTCGCCCGCCCAGGTGCCCCGATGCTCCTCTCCCAAGAGGCTTCCCAGAGACACGGTGGCTCACGTGTGCGGCCCATGGGGGCACCGAGCTCCCGGCACCACGCGCTGGTGGTGCGCTCTGTCGGGGACAGCTGGGAGGGATCCTTCCCGGCTGCGGGGACCGGCTGCTCCTTGCTGGAGGCAGCTGCCTGGGGAAGCCCCTTCCTTTCACTCCTCAGCCAGCTCCCACAGGCAGGCATGCCTAGGCAGCCCCCTCCCCACATAGAGCCCCTCGGCACAGCAGGGCCAGCCCCATCCTCAGCCCTTTTAAACCCTGGGCCCAGCCCCATCCTCACCTCATGGGTCCCACCTGTGCTGCCCCGGGCCACAGCTGGAGCCCATCGGGAACAGGGGGCCAATTACCCCAACCCTCACAAGCCAGACACAGCCAGCAACCTGGCACCGGCACGGGCAGACACCACCACCGAGCTGGCGCTGCCGTGGGCAGATGCTGCCACCAAGCTGGCACCAGCCTGGCAGACTTTATTGTACAGCCCAAAGCCGAGGTTGGCCTCTAAACAAGAAAACATGTGAAAGCACCCTTACAGGATGCCGGTCCGGTGGTGTCCATGATAGCTCTCACAGCCTCCCATGTAATAGACAGCTCCCCTGTCCGGGACCATGTTTGGCATGTCCCAGGCCCTCCCCGCACCCATGCTGAAAATCAAACAGAACAATTAAGGACTCTGCTTCATCGCCTCAGTCTCCAAAAGAAGCTTCCTTCCTCTGCTGACGGTCGACACGGATATCCTCGTGCTGTTCCTTGAATGCGGCCTGGCCTTGGGTGCCTGTACCACCAAAGGAAGAGAAAAGATCATGCTCTTGTAACGTGCTCCATCGTCCTCTTGTTCTTCAAGAAAACAAAAGAAAGCTACCTTCCCCATTGCTACGTAACAGAAGTTTGTGCAAGGGACAGCTGAGCCCATCCCCAGAAACTGAAAACTCTGCTATGACCCTGCTTTGCCTTTTGGCGACAGCGCCCGCCATCGGTGTGCCCCAAACAGGCGAGGTCCCGTTCGGGCTGGCATCCGCCACAAACAGGCAACGTCCCCTGCGGGCTGGCGTCCGCCACAAACAGGCGACGTCCCCTGCGGGCTGAACAGAGTCAACTGAACAGAGTCTTCAGAAGAACTTAGTTGTGCATTCAGCTTACAAGTAAATCCCACCCAAGCAATGCTAGGCGGCATGCTGGCATAGAAAGGAATTCATGAGTTCATTTAGTATTTCCAGTGGAACATTCCATAGCTTGTAAAAACAGCCTTCAAGTCTTTTTCCCTGTTGCACCAACAACGCTTATTTTAGTTCTGCTTAAGGGGTCCCCTACAACTACTTACTACAGCATGTGTGGCTCCACTATCAATTAAAAAAATCTAGTCTTTCATTCCCCAGCTTGACTGGAACCAGAGGATCGTCTGGGGAAACTTTCATAGATTCCTCCGGCCCCCTTCAGTCCAACCCAATCTCCGTCACGACTCCAACGGCTTCTTCTGTCTCTCTTTCCCGAGATGACTCAGACGGCGCGGACAATCTTTTTTCCAACGGCCCTCTCGCTTACGATTTGCACGCCGATTCATTCCCAGGGGAATGTCATAACCATTTCTACTATTATTTTTACGGCCCCTTCCTCGCCCACAAAATTCACCTCGTCTATTTTCTCTCCCTTTTTCTCGGTCTTCTGTCAAGGCAGCCAACAAAGAAGCTTGCGGCGTTACTCGTCCCCGCTTCTCCTTCTCCTCTGTTTCCTCCCGACTATTACGTACCTTATATGCGATTGACGAGAACCGCGAGATTGTCATGCCATCCTCGCCCTCTACCTTTTGTAATCTCTTTCTTATATCTGCTGCCGCTTGACCAACAAACAGCGTGTTCAATAACTGTAAATTGCTATCATCTTCCGGATCGAGATCTGTCCATTTTCGAGCTACTTCACACAATCTCTCAGAGAAGGCTGACGGGGTTTCCTTATCCCCCTGCCTTACTTCAGATAGTTTAGATAAATTCTTAGCCTTTGCACTCCATGTTGAATCCCATACGCACTTAACTTTGGATATTCCTTTACCCTCTGTAATCCCTCACGCTTGTGTTTGGATCCCACTCCAGATCCTCTTTTGGGAGGTACATAATGGTATTAGGCACCCCCCCACACACACACACACATTGTTGGACCAGTCCCTCTCTAGCCTTCTCTAAAATTGTTCTCCTCTCCTCAGGGGTAAACAAATATTCTAGGAGAGCCTGTACATCTCCCCAGTTAGGATTATGAGTCGTGATTAACAGTACTATACATTCCCTCTGGATTGTTTCGATAGGACCTGACTGCCCGTTGCAGTTTAATAAATCAGAAGCAGTAAAAGGTACGTGTACGGATACCGCTCTTCCTTCAGGCCCTAGAGCCTGGCTGAGGGGAGTTTGAACTATCGGTTTCTGTCCCCTTGTTCTTTTAGAGACAGCACTCACAACTCCATTATCGCTTGAGCTATCAGATTCCGGCTGTTTTGGAGGAGCTACCAACAGCTGAATATCCTCTTCCGAATTTTCCGATTCAATACAACAAGGTTTTCCCTTTTTCTCTTTTAACGCATATATTCCAACCTGATGTTTAGAATCCACTAAACCACCTTTCTTCTTAATATCCCAATCGCGTCTTAACGAAAAAAACATATCCACATAAGGCATTTCATCCCATTTTTCCGTTCTCCGACAAAACAACGTTCATTCCGATATAGCGTTATATCTCAAGGATCCATTCTCAGGCCATTTTTCACCATCTTCCAATCGAGATCGTGGCCACCGTTGATTACAATATCGTTTTAGCCGATTCTTAGTGGTGGGATCTCCCCCAAATTTATTGCAATGCTTCAGGATGCATCCTAGAGGAGAGCAAAGGGGTGCCTCCTGGGAAGCAGCAGCGCCCATAGCGGTACCGAAAAACCCAGCATTTCTACACAAACCAGAACGAGGGACGTCTCCCTCTGTTGAACAGGACGGCATGTAGAAACAAACAGAACTATCCTACTGCCACCTATCTTTCCTGGTGCGTCTTATGCAGAGCCCAGAACAGAACAGAGGGTGCCTGCTTCCCGAGAGGTCTTGCCCCTACCCCCCTTTTCTCCTATCGCGCCAAAATACCTCTTTTCACTAGCATTGCACCGTTGTGTCGCTTACCGCCCGACTGCAGGAGAGGAGCTGAAGGAGTCCCCGGTCGACAGGTCGGTGCGCGCCGGAGTCCGCTCAGGCCTCTTCTCCCCGTCGGACGCGGCAAGACGAACCGGGCGAGGCTGTCGGCTCGGTCCCATCTGGGGTGCCAAAACCGTTATCCCACAAGCGTGAGGTCGTTTGCCCGGTGTGCGAGACGCCAATATACACACAGGGCAGAGGTATGTTTATTTCATGTCTGCGCAGAGATGGGCGCTAGGCAGTAGCTCCACAAAGTTAGCACAGAGTTCGGTCATACAAGTACAGTATTTATCCAGTCTAGCTATGCATATGCATAAGTAATCACACAAAGCAGTTTTCTATCGGTCTACATTTCTCTTATTTCAACTTAAAGCTACAGCGCTGCTTTAACACGCTGCGCACGCTGAGCGGTGAGGGCTCTCTGCTTGGGCCGGGCTCTCCAGCTCGAGGGGTGTGGCTTTTAGGATTATAACGAGGATAGTTTGCGGGAGGGTGCTTCTTATCACGTTCCTACTAGTTGTTTCGGATGGTTCCCAAACCATTTTAATTAGCTTACCTATTTCTTCAGGATGTGCTTCTCTCCCAAGGACAGTAATTCTCGTTTAGACGTTCCGCTTTCCAGCCTGCATCCTCCTTATCGGCTTTACCTAAGCCCTGGCCTTCCACCAGCTCCTGGTAGACGACGCTGTTAGACTACAACACGACCGTTCTTTGACGCCAGTCAGTGGGATCGGAATTAGGAACAGAAAGAACAGGACAAGCTAAACACCCACACGAGCCTCACATCCCTCAAAAATGATTAAAAAACCCCAAATGACCCCCATTTTAGATTGCATTGCCTTAGGGACTGCCTCCTTCAAGTGCCCGGGCGGAGCGGTGGAATCAGTCACAGAATTCACTTGCCTGCCAGGAGACAGCCCTTGTCCTCGCAAGGCAAATTTTTCAAAACAGCGTGCTATTTTCCCATTTTATCAACTACAGCGGGCTTGCCCTACCAGCACGAGTTGAGGACGTTTTCCTGTGGGTTCATTTGACACGACATTAAGTTTTTAGCAGGCGCAAGCGACCAAGCGCGAGATAGAAAGTAAGCCAAGATACCGGCTGCCGTACAAAATTTGTTCAAGATTGTGCCTGCGGGAATCGCACAAAGCCCACGATGACTGAACAAGTATGTCGGAGGCCCCCCGGCAAACAGTGCCGACGTTTCGCGAAGCTCTTTTCCTGTCAAGAAAAGGACCTTTTAGACGGTATCTCTGTTGGAATTCAGGCTGCTTCCTACTCATTCTGGCAAGTTAGCTTTCACTGAGATCTTCAACCACCAAGCAACCTTTGTAATTCTTGCTCTCTGCCTACGGGGAATTTCAGCAAATCAGAACACTACTTCAAGCAAAATTCCGGGTCTGTTTCACGCAAATCAAATATCTAAGCCGTGGACAGGTGTCTGTAGAAAGACGACGACTTTAAAAGATAAAGGGAAGTAGAGTCCTCACTTTTCTGAAATGTCTTCCAGTCGTTCCATCGATTTAGCAGCCCGACCCAGCCGTCGAAATTCCGGAGCAACAGAGAGAGCGGTCGCATGTCCACGCCGTTCTCCCCTAGCCACAGAGCCTTCCGCTTTGCCCATTCCTGCCAACAGCCAGAGCATCGGCGCCGTAGCACCTTCGGAATAACGCACCTCCCACAGCTACGCACCTTTACAAAAGAACCGAGCAGTCTGTAAACAAACATTGCAACGGTTGCGGTAAGGGCTCAAACAGGGATGCCGATGTTATCACTCTGTGATTCAACAACCACTAAAAATGTCATTTTGCTCCAGTATTACAGGAGTTCATTGACTAGTGTCAAAAAAAAATTTTGTTGAAAATACATTGTTTGAAGCATGATTCCAAATGCAAACGTTAAGCAATTCTCGTGAGTCTTGAACTGAGCGGCATTCAGGATCTGACTAAAACAATGGCGGAACAGAGGGCTAGAAGCCCAAAACTAACTCACCATCCTGGCAACTATGGGAGACTTTTGGTGACTGTGGGGAACAGAGCTTGGGAAGCTTTGCCCAGTCTGGCAATAGAAAGCTAAGGCCCTGCAAACACGGTACGTTTAACCAAAAAAAATAAAGGGGGGGATGGGGAATATGTTGTTTTGTAGTTCCTCTGCTTTCTACACAGAACCAAAGCAGTTTTAGTTCAGTAATGAACGTTCACGCTTCCACAGGGTACTCTTACAAACATCAGCCACTGCTAATAAGCAACGGATGTAGTGGGTACAGAGAAACCTCCTGTCCAGCAAATGCTTTAAGCTTTTCTACGTTCAAGACTTTACTTCCCAGGTCCCTGCAAAGACCCTTACTCTGCCCTGCCCCACCCAACCCGTTCTATTCGGAATGATTGCTGAAAAACACGACCATTCCACAGCAAGTAAGCAAGTGACATCCCGACCCAGAGCTTTCCCTTACAGCACAATGCCAAAGCCAAGCCCAGAATTTTTACTTGCTGATGACCGGCAGCGTGCGAGAGCAGAGCCGGACGCGAGGACTTCCCTCCGGGATGGCTGATCCGCTGGTGCGCGCACACGCATGCGCGGTGCCGAGCTGCAGTTGCGGCTTCCGACCCTCCCGACGACCAAACGTCAATACCTCAGGGGGGGAGCCGCGCATGCGCGGTGGTGCATTTTCAACTGCTCGCTGCTGCCGTTCAGTGGATCAACGTCGGTACTGCAGCTGGGGAGGCGCGCATGCGCGGTGGGGCAATTTTTTTGGTGCTCGCTGCTGCCGCCCGGTGGACAAAGGTCGGTACTGCAGCTAGGGAGCCGCGCATGCGCAGCGGCGGACTTTCGAGTGCTCGCTGCTGCCGCCCGGTGGACAGCAGTCGGTTACTGCAGCCTGGGAGCCGCGCATGCGCAGTGGTGCAATTTCTTGGTACTCGCTGCTGCCCCGTGTGCACAAAAGTCGATACTGCAGCTGGGGAGCCGCTCATGCGCAGTGGTGCAATTTTTTTTGCTGCTCGCTGCTGCCGCCGGGTGGACAAGATGCAGTACTGCAGCTGCGGAGCCGCGCATGCGCGGTGGTGCATTTTCCCGAGCTCGCTGCTGCCGCCGTGCGGACAGACGTCGGTACTGCAGCTAGCAGTCGCGCATGCGCAGTGCCGCTTTTTCGTTGTGCTCGCTCCTGCCGCCCCGTGGACAAATGTCGGTACTGCTGCTGCGGCCCGGCGCATGCGCGGTGGCGCATTTTCCCGTGCTCTCTACTGCCGCCCAGGGGAACAACGGCGGTACTGCAGCTGGGGAGCCGCGCATGCGCGATAGCAGGTTGGGGGGTTTTTTTTTGTGCTCGCTGCTGCCTCTGTGTGGACAGAAGTCGGCACTGCAGCTGGGGAGAGCTCGCTCTGTCTTGTTGCCATTTAAAATTTCTTCATCTACATCCTCTTTTTATGCACTTTTAAACTCCTTTTTGTAGTCATATATATGAGTTCTTTTTCTATTTTATAACCCTCTATACCTCGATTTAGATTTTTTTCAGATTCTACCATCCTTTCTATAAGAGAGTAGACAGAGGGCTTTCTTGTCAAATCTTTTGACGTATATATACATAAAATTTTTCAATATACATAAAAAGGAGAGATTTTTCTCTACTTCCATGCCTCACACCCATATTTACAGGTTTTCATTATTTAATCCCTCCCCCACCAATTCTCAGGCATTTGGGGGCTGTCACCCCCCTTTCGGGGGGGTGAACTGTCCCGTGACCCACCCATCCCCCCCACTCACCCTGCTCCTCTGCCACATCACCATCGTCCGCCCCAGTGACATCGGGGTGCCCCAATAGACAGCATCACTCCCCAGCCTCCCCCCTTCTTCGTCACACCCAAAAGACAAACAAAACAAGAGAATCTGCCCCAACTGCCAGCTCCTTACTTTCGTCAGGCCATTTACATATGTACATGCCCCACCAAAAAAGGGAGCTCCGCTAGAAAATAAAGGGGGCAGCCCCCAAATGCTTGCAGCCCCCCAGGCCCTGTCCCGCAGCCTGGCAGCCGCCCCACGCCATAGGGGAGCGTGCCCGAGGACGGTGCCACGTCTCTCGCTCGGCCTCTGCTCCGCCATCTTCCCCCTCCCTTCCCGCGCTGCGACCGACTCCCCAGGGCAACAAACGGCCCCGGTCCCTCTCGGCCCCGGGCTCTCCCCACCACCTGCGGGGCACCCACCGCACACAGAGCCAGGAGCCTCCAGCCACAGGGCTGGCCCCTGACCCTCAGCATGCTTCACGACCCGCAGGGAAACCTGGCCGGGGGGATCTAGGGAGCACCACCAGACGCTTACAGCAAGACCGCTGAAAAACAAAAACCCCACATTCCCTTTCAGCACATGAAAAAAAAACACCACAGCAGAAAGTACAGGGATTCAGTCGGAATAAGGGATAGGAGAGGAGCTGAGCTAAAGCAGGATTCTAGGGAAACGGGTCCGCTCCAGATACAGCGCACGCTTTAACAGCTACACTGACTGCAACGCTTCAAATCCCTATTGAGACCAAGTGGTAGGATTTTCAACACCTTCTTCACCTAAAAGCGAACGCTCTTGCTGCTCTTGGAAAACGTCTCATCCCTTCCTTCCAGCACTGCTGCAGGGAGACAGCCCGGTGAGGCTGCAGGACAAGGCCGGACCGTCATCAGAATCTACGCTTACGGATCCACCACGACGGCTACGGCCCTCGCGCTGCTGCTGCTGCACGTCTTGCTCGCTCGGTCAAGAAAGCTGAAAGGGAAGTGTAAACCTTTAGAGAGTAACATGGAAAATAAAGAACACATCTCAGTAATTCACTCTACACTAAAAAGGTGGGCGTATGTTTATAGACATCCAACAACAAGACTTACACTAGAAAAGCATTTGAGTTTCCTTTTGCATTCATTTAACTTGCACAGCTGGGATACCGTTAAATCATCTCTCTCCAAAACGCACGGTTATTATGTGACCGGGGGGGGTTGTGCGCTATGTCACTAGGAGGGACATCTGCCCAGCTGCGCTGCCCAAGAGAGACGCTACTGAAGCGCCAGGGAAACGCACCATGGAAAGAGGGGCAGAAATAAAGTACTGCCGAGCACGCCGTCAAAATACCGGGGAAAACCCCGTAACGTTCAGTTGCCTCTCTCTTGAAACATGGAGAACAAATACCTCACTGCTGAAATACACCTCCTAAGTTGCATGCCACAGCTATTGGGCACTTACAGTTTCAACAGTGCCAGTCGCTTTGTCAATGACACCGTTTTAACTTCTCTTTAAAGTTTCCATTTGATAGAAAAGTCAGTGAGATAAGAGATCCCCCAGACGGTTTCACTGGGGGGGGGAGGGGGGGAGGCGCAGAAATCAAATCCCCAGTGCTGCAATACATCAGGCTACCAAAAGGGACCGGCAGATTTGCTAATGCTTTTGGCTGTACCGAAGCATGCAGAGGAACGCCTTTCGATCATATCTCGGCTGTTACAACTGAGAACCAAAGACCAGCGATGCCATCAACTTTTGGAAGACGTGCTGGGCTTGGGTCCTTGGAAGGAAATTGACTTTTTGGGGTGTTTGTAAAGAGAGTGAAAAGTCTTGTTGCTGATGACTTCTACTGGCACGTCCAGCCGCTCCGATGGGAAGTTCATCAAATGCAACTTCTTTGAATGAGAAGGATTGCCAGTCGGGAAAATCTCTTTCCAACTGAAGTCAAAAACTACACACTGTAGCTTCAGGAAAAAGGACCTTCTTGAAGCAGTAACTCACCAAAACCACATCACTGGCGGTACTTACAAGGCTGCTAACGCTTCTTGGGAAAGCCTGGAAAACACGCGGAAGCGACGCCCATTTGTCCCGTTTTGTCCACGTCTCTTCTTTGACCTTGACGGCTTTTCGTACGGATGCTAGGATCGCAGTAAGGCTTTTCAAGTACTGCTACAAGACATTTTAAAACCTTACTGACTGAAAAAGCAGAAAGCTTTTCCCAGGAAAACAAAGGCTCTTTCTTCTGAACACCTGAACTCTTCCCAACAGTTTCTTTCCTCTTTTTAGTACAAAATTATTTTCACAGTATCATTTCCTAGGAAGCGCACAGAAGATTACGCTTTCGGGAAGAGAAAAGAAACGGAGGGAAGTCAGCTTTGCGTAGGCACGCTCCAGAACACGCCTTTTTCTATCCGTAGTATTTGTGTTGAAATACTTCACAGAAAAACTACAGGAGGAGAGGTGGCACATTCTTCACCTTAACTTTCAAGTCCCTGCTACGAGTACCTTAGGAAAAACGCAGGCACACATCGTAGACATACCGTGGACTTGCAGACCACTACGGATCCTTTCCGTCCGTCTTGCACTTTCCTGGCAGAAGAAAGGGCGACCGCGGCGAAATGGTGGCAGCTGACATTCTGCTGAGAGAGGAAAAAAAACCCTTTAGCATAAAGCTGGGTAGGAATCTAAAGCTTCCTGTTTTGGTGAAGCTTGGTGAAGACTACAACTGAGCGGAGGAAAAAGTGTTTTGCATCGTCTTCGGAACAGTTGACGATACAGGCCGCTAGAGCTTGTGCGCTTTTTAGACAACCGTGCCTTTTTTTGACTCACGGGCAGCTTTGGTTTGCGCAGCAAAAAGACGCAGCAAAAGCGCAGCAAGAAGACGGCACGCCCTCAGACCCAGAGCACAACCCTCCGGACGGCCACACGCCCCTCGCTGTTTTGATGAGGAGCCGCCGAGCATCCCTGCGAGCACAGCTGCACGCGCAACATCACTTTCACCTACGCCGATTTCAGCGGATGTAGTTTCTGAAGCTTTACACCGAAAACCGTATCTTGACACTTCGCCACAGGAGAAGCGATCCGTAACTAGAACCCCACAAAAACCTAGAAACACCACTTGCAATCCCACAGCAGCGACAGCTTCAGAACTATTTAGACCAGGAACAAGGGAGAAAAATAACACCGCTTCATCGCGCGCACGGGAAAGCGGCAGAGAAAAGGGTCAGCATTCGTAGCCCTCACAGGAAACAGGCATTCTCCTTCCCTTCCTAAAGCCCTCTCTTGGGTCTAAATACCGCAGCACTACCGTGGCAGTATCGAGAGCAGGGAACAACAGCCCCGCCGCTGGACATTTACGTAGCGGCATACATAAACAGAGGGACACGTTTTGCCACGCACAACCCTGAACTTCCTGAAAACTCACGTTTACCAAAAAAAGAGCCGCTTGGAGCATACTGCCCAGCAGCGTTTGGCAATAAAACTGCCATGTGGTGGACCCACGCAAATTGCTCGGTAACCTGCTATTTGCTTCCCGTTGTTTTTCTTCCTTCGGAAATTCTACTTGCGGCCAAGTTATTCACTACGGCTTCAAGCATTGACCTTCCTGGGATTACCAGCACGTCTACACAGGCAAGTAACTTACCTGCTCTTCTACCGTTGTCCAAATTCCAATTACAGTCATGAAAGAGGAGTGAGAGAGAAGAAAAGGAGAGCTCAGGCAGCAAGAGAGCTCTGCAGGCTGCCGCCACTCAACGTCGCACTCTTCTTTTTAAACCACACACACGCGCCCCCCACAAAAAAACAGACCAAAAACCCCGTGACCTTGTACCTTTTTTCTTTCAGAGCTCATCCCTGTCTCAGCACGCCGTCTTGTCAAAGCGTGAAGTGCAGATGATCTGTAGCCCAATGACATTTGCGTGCGATGGATACGTGTTCAGAAGGAGTCCAGATCTGTAAGACAGGTGCCATTTTGGTGGGTTTAATAATCATCACTCGAGTGTATCGACGGACACGTTTGGGAGGAAACTAACTGTTGTGGTTTAGCCCCAGTCGGCAATTAAGTGCCACCCAGCAGCTGGCTCACCCTCCCCCCCCAGGGGGATGGGGGAAAGAAGCCAAGGAGCAAAACTCAGAAAACTCGTGGCCTCAGATAAGAAGAGTTGAATCATTGGAACAAAATAAGAAGAAGAATGAATTATCATGAGAAGGAAAACAACAAGAGAGCAAGAGAGGAACAAAACCCAGGAAAAAACAAGGGATGCAAGCCCTCACCACCCGCCGACCGATGCCCAGCCACTCCCCCAGCAGCGATCCCTATCCCCCGGCCAACTCCCCCCAGTCTCCATACTGAGCGTGACGCCAGATGGCACGGAATAGCCCTTTGGCCAGCTTCCATCAACTCTTTTGGCCGTGTCCCCTCCCAGTTGCTCGTGCGCCCGGCAGAGCGTGGGAAGCTCAAAAGTCCTTGACCAGTGGAAGCATTTCTTAGCAACAACTAGAACATCACTGTGTTATCAACATTATTCTCATCCTAAAACCCAAAACACAGCACTATACCAGCTACTAGGAAGAAAATTAGCTCTATCCCAGACGAAACCAGGACACTCATTCCCTTTTAAACGCAGCGTCTCCTTGGGGGAAAAAAAATGTGTTAGAGACGGAAAAAAAAAAATGACAACTCGGGGCTCCCAACCACCACCGAGCAGTGGGGAAATTAACGAAAGTGAAGACAAAGAGCAGCAACGCTGTAATCCTGATCACGGACTTCAGAGACCCTCCAAGTCTACACCTCAAGCCTAGGAATGACTAGTCCTTTTTTGGAAGGACAAACTTTTTTTTTTTTTTTTTAAAGTCCTAGACTGAAGGCTCCACGGAAGAGAATGCGGATTGACCCACAGCACAGCATGCCATCAACACTCTAATGAAAAAAAAAAAAAAGGAATAAAAATCAAGTTGAAATGTCAGTTTCCATCACATTTCACTCATTCTATTTCTACTGGCATCTAGGTGCTCCAAAATTAACTCTACTGACACCATAGTTCACTAACAGTGTAGTTGTGCATATAAAAAGAAAAGGCTTTTGCCAACTTGCCCATAAAGTCAGTCTGAACAAACAGAAGAGAAACACTTGACCCTGAAGAAGGTAACAGGCAGCTCTTCATTTATCCGAGATGAAAGTTCATTCTTTTACCCGAAAGGAGAACCTTCGGAACTGCCAAGGGACCAACCCAGGAACGAGGCATGCTCTGTTACCCGCAAGTCTTCATCACCTTTTCTGCACTGGCAGCAGATTTGCCTTTTCTCTGGGTTTCAGGCGGAGCATCTGTAGCGTCCCTGAACTCGCAAAGGTTTCTCCCCGCTCCCCCGGCCCCATACGCGCGATTCCCTGAGCGGCAAGCGGGACCGACCACACAGGATTTTCTGCACGTGACGCCGAAGGTGACACTGGGAAAAGAGGAGGCAAAAAATGATCCTGTTTGTCACACCCAGCCGACGGGGAAAACACAGGGGAGGGTTCTGCCAGAGGGGCCCTGCGGGGCCAGGCCGTGCACCTCGGGAGCTCCAACCGACCGGCCCCTCTCCCCTTTGCCAGGTACCGGGAGACACCGCTGCCTCCCGCGGCCGCCTCGCCCGCGCCCCCTCGCAGCGGGGCTGCCCCAGGAGAGCCGGGGCACCCCCACCTCTCCCCCACCCCCAGGAACGGGACCGGGAGACGCCCTCCACGCAGGGAGGGGCGCAGGGCATGGATTTAATCCCCGAGGGAAGAGGCCAGGCTCCCCGCTGGCAGAAGGACCGCTCGCCTCCCTGCTGCTCAGAGCCGCTTGCTGGGGACAGCCCAGCCTGCGCCCGGCCGCTCTGCAGCCCCGCTGGGAGCGCAGTCCGGCCGACGGATGCTCCAGCGAATAGACGCTCCTGCTCGTGGCCGCCCCCACTCAGCTAACGTTGCCTCTGGCTAACGCACGCTCCAGACAGCGGACACCCCATCTGCTTCCAGCTCCTCCTCGCTACAGCTCTGGCTAACCGAAGCTCCAGCTCCGTACCGAAGCTCCGCTGGATTTCAGCTCCTTCTCCTTACGAGCTCCAGCTATTTGCCACAGTCTGGGCTTTCGACAAGGTCGGAAAGCGGTCGCTGTCAGAACTGGAATATGACTATTAAACATCACAGCTGTACGCTGTGGAAATACCGATTCATTAGTTTGTACGATTAAGTACTTAAGAACTATTCTCAGCAGCGTACAAAGAAGAGCTGGGCTCCAAGAGGGCGTGCGGGGTCTGAAAAGCACCCTTCCCCCCCCAGAGGCCACCTCAGACCGTGAGGCTGGCCCAGGGCATGCCGGCCTCCCGAACTCTGGGCTCCGACGCGACCAGACCCCCACCCTCCAGGGAGGGTCCTGCCCACCCTCTGCTTTCCCCCGCAGCCCCCAATGCCCTCCCCCCGCCCTGCGCAAACAGCCAAACTGGCTTCTGCTTTGGGACCCCAAACCAGCTCCCATTTCTGAGCCCACAAACCCACCTGCTCAGCCTGTTCTCGAGTCCCAAAAATGCAGCACTTCACCTCTGCTCCTCAGCCCAAAAACGTACCGCTCGGTCCCCTCTGGCAGGTCCTGAAAACGCACGACTCAAGCTGTTTCTCAGCCCCAAAGTCAGCCACCTCAGCCTCTTTTCAAGCCCCGCGAACACAAGACCCGCTCTCCATTTTCAGGCCCCAAACCAGCTCACCCTCTCTGCTTTCCGACCCCTTTGCGGTCCCCATGCGTGATGCTGCGGGGCGGGGGGAGCGGAGCCACCCCACAGCCCTGCACCCCCAGGGCCACACATGCACTTTTGGGGAGCGCTTGGGCACTGCGGAGGGCCCGGCCCCACACCTCTGCAGGGCCGCACCAGCACAGGCAGGGCATCGCTTTATCACAGCTGCTTCCGGCTCGCTTTCTCCGGCACTGGTTGGGGGTGCCGGGCCCGCACCCCAAACCCCCGCAGCCCCAAGCACCCCCGCGGGGAGCCGGGCCCAGCCGCCTCCAGGAACCCCCGCCCGCCGCAGCCGCGGCCCTTCCCCGCCACTCCGGCCACCGGCACCCGCCCGGCGCCGCAGGAGTCCCCCGGGCCGCCGCTGCCCGACCTGCGCCGGGAGCGGCAGAGGCTGCCCAGCCCCACAAGCAGAACCTGAGAGCCAGATGGGGCTGCCCCTACTCCCCCCGCTCGCACACAGGCTCGGCCCCAAAACCCCCCGACGAACCCCAGGAGAGCGCTCGGCCCAGGGCTGCTTTTTCCCCCGCCAGTCCCAAGAGAACAGAGCCTGCACCCGCCCCTATTTCATACAGGGATGGGGAGCAGGACAGAGGACTGGAAAGAGAAAAGGAAGACAAGGGAGAAGACTGAGGTGCCGCCAGAGAATGAAAGGCCGAAAGAAAAGGTCAGAGAGGTAGAGAAATCAAACACAACAGGGACGAGAAGCCCTGCAGAGAGATGGAGCAAGAAAAGGCAGGGTCAGCGAGCAGGACAGAGGGGTAGAGAGGTGGGGGGGGAAGGGAGAATCAAATCCCCAGTGCTGCAATACATCTGGCTACTCTTGCCATGAAAAGCCGGTCTCAGGACTTGATAGTAGGGATGACTATTAAGCAGGAATTTGTTATTGCAGCGCTGGGCAGCACTGGGGATCCCTCTGCCACTAGTGCTCCACTAAGTTAGCACAACACATCAGTTCATACACAGCAAAATCATACATATTAATCAGATCTCCTTAAAAGGGCAGTTTTACGGTGATGAGTTCCCAGTAATCATTGACATGGTCCAAGCATGCGCAGTAAAATTAGGGTTAAGGTCTCTTCACCCTCCCACTGGTCTTCCATAGTCTTCCTCACATTGTTCACTAGTTGAACTTTGGGCTTCCTTTGTCCATAGATAGTCATTGAGTTAGCTCATTGGTCCTTCCGCCTTCAGGATGTTACAAGGGGGTCCATTTGAACTACTTCTTTGGTGCTTATCTTCCACACAAATGTCCTGAGTTCCTGTTATCAGTGATTTAATTAGGAAGCCTAACCAGCTTGCTCAAGGCCTGTTTAGTCCTATCAGGTAAGAAGTTACAGGAAATGTCCTACCATCAACTCTGCTCAGCAGGTAACTAAAACTATATTTCCAGGGGAAGAGAACAAAAGAGAACAAGAATGCTAGTGAAACTAAAAAAATTCAAGTCTATGTATCACAGTAAGGTCTTAGGGATTGTCAGGGATTTAACCCTTTCACCAGAGAACATGAAATAAGCCAGAAGGGTCTCTCAAACTTGGGCATATC
>NW_027328434.1:0-51175 GCF_034638445.1 Ciconia boyciana
AGGTGGTACGCTACAATTGACGTTGCCAATGTGTTCTTCTCGATTCCTTTGGCAGCAGAGATGTGAGAAACGTGCTTCACGCTGCGGCCAGGGAGCATGGCCTCACCTGGAGCCTCTGGCAGAAAGCACCCGGAGAGACTTGAGGTTGACCTCTAGGGTTTTGGAGCCGAGGGTATAGAGGATCGAAGGCCCGCCACGCCTTGACTGGAAAAGAGATACCGGCAGCATATGAGGGGGTTAAAGCTCCTTCAGAAATAGCTTGTACTGAAGCACAGCTCCCCTTGGCACTGCGATTGCCTGTGCTACACTGGATGTTCAAAGGGGGGGCCCCTCTACCCATCGTACGACCCATGCTTCGTGGAGTAAAGTGGGCTCGGGATCCCATAAAGTGAGCTCAAATGGGTGTAGTGGGTTAACCTCGGCTGGCTGCCAGGTGCCCACCAAGGCGCTCCGTGACTCCCCCTCCTCAACTGGAGAGGGGAGGGGGGGGGGGAAAGACAAAAGGCTAAAAGGCTTGTGGGTCGAGATAAGGACAGGGATGTCGCTCAGCAATTACCGTCAGGGGCAAAACAGACTCGACTCGGGGGAAAATGAATTTAATTTATTGCCAGTTAACAACGGAGTAGGATAATGAGAAATAAGAACAAACCTAGAAAACACCTCCCCCCCCCCCCCCCCCCCATACCCCTCCCTTCTTCCCGGGCTCAGCTTCACTCCCGACTTCTCTACCTCCTCCTCCCCCTCCCCACCCCCACGCCGAGCGGTGCGGGGGGACGGGGAATGGGGGTTGAAGTCACTTCATTACACATTGCCTCTGCTGCTCCTTCCTCTTCACACTCTTCCCCTGCTCCAGCGTGGGGTCCCAGCCACGGGAGGCAGTCCTTCACAAACTTCTCCAACGTGGGCCCTTCCCAAGTGCTGCAGTTTTTCACGAACTGCTCCAGCATGGGTCCTTTCCACGGGGCGCAGTCCTTCAGGAAGGGACTGCTCCAGCGTGGGTCCCCGCGGGGTCACAAGTGCTGCCAGCAAACCTGCTCCAGGGTGGGCTCCTCTCCACGGGGCCACAGGTCTTGAAGAGCTCTTGAAGGTATTATTAATTAAATCTAAAACTTTGTTTCATGGATTGCAGTCTGAACTCTGCTAGGAGGCTAGCTAAGATCACTTCATTGGCCATAAGAGCACATCAAAATACACTAAGCATTTAATAGATGGATAAAAAGATACACTTTTAGTGGACTAGGAACGGTTAAGGCAAATACACTGGTGAGAATTTGTACCAGTCTCTGAGGTCAGTTGATCAGCAAATGTTTACAGGCCGCCACAACTGTCGAATGCGATTCCTTCTCAGCCGAGAAAACGAATCCTGCAGTCGTCACGTGTTTGGATAAACTAGAAGTGTGCTTGGTGTGTATATGGCTTTTTCTGGGGTGGGTGGGGTTTTTTTGTTTGCTTCCTGTGCATCATGAAAATGCTTGGAAACTTCACTCTAGGAGCCAGAGTTGACAAAGAGGGCGAGTTCTACTTCAGAAAGCTTAGAATTTAAGTGTAAGTTCAGAATAACGGATATAGAGCATAGGAAAACTGTAGGGTAGATTTTTTTAAGTACCATAGACCATCACTTCTTACCTCCCCATAACATTCCTAAGAAACCTCAGGCTTACAGCCTGGTCAAAGTTAATGGAAAAAATTCTTTCCAGGGTTCGACTTCAGTTGGAACCAAACAAAGTATGCTCTTAGTAACTGAAACACGATTCACAAGTGGCCCCAGAGCTTTAGTGGGGAGCTCACCAAACTCTTCTGATTGAAGTGATCAAGTCTTTATAGAAAGAAAAGAAGTAGAAGTGTGGTTAAAAACTCTTCAAGGGCAGAAGTACGGTGTGAGCAAGAGGTTGGGAGGGGACATCATAGCCAAGACAGCCTGACCCAAATTGACCAAAGGGATACTCCGTGCGCTATGCTGTCATGCTCAGCAATAAAAAAATCTTAGGGAAGGGGGGCAATGCTCATGGTTATGGCTTTTGTCTTCCCAAAGAACTGCTATGTGTGCTGAGGCCCTGCTTTCCAGGAAGTGGCTGGACATCTGCCTGCTGATGGGAAGTAGTGAAGGAATGCCTCTATTTTTTGCTTTGCTTGCGTGCACAGTTTTCGCTGCACCTCTTAAACTGTCATTATCTCAGTCACAGAGTTAGCCTCCCCCTGCCGGAGGGAAAGGGAGCCGCCACAGGCACACGCTGCATTCCACCCTCTGGTTCTCCCTGCGTGACTAGGAGAAGGATATGAGGGCGTGGGATGGTGAGCCTACCTCGAAGCTAGAAGCCTATGCGTGTGACCTGTGGGGAAGACAGCTGTTAAGAGGGGCCATCCAAGAAGGCTGTCGCTCCAGTTGTTATTGAGACGATGGAAGGCAACCAGCAATCCCCCAGACTTAGGAGAAGGGCTAGAGAAGAGCTCTCATCCAGATTTTGGTGATGAGACTTCTGGTCCGGCTCCAATGAGGAACAGAGGGTCCCTGTCTTAGGCCAGGCAGAGGAAAGGGATGGCCGGGTTTACTGGACTGTGTGGATTCGATGGCCTGGCACATCAGACCCACAGGAGTATATGGTGCGGTGGACACCCGGTGCACAGAGTACCCTAATGCCGTCGGGGCACAAAGAGGCGGAACCCATCTGGATTTCTGGAGTGACGGGGTGGGCGGGGGGGTGGGGGTGGGTGTGGGTGTGGTGGGGGTGTGGGTGTGTGTGTCCCGACAGTTGTCTGTGTTGGAGGCCAATGTGAGCCTAATAGGGGACAAGTGGCAGAAGTATCCTACTGTGACTGGCCCGGAGGCCCTGTGTATCCTCAGCGCAGACTACCTCAGGAGAAGGTTCCCGCAGAGACCCAAAAGGGTATTGGTGGACTTTGGCGTAGCCACTGTGGACGCAGAGAGGATTAAACGGCTATATACCTTTCTCAGTCTCTTGGAGGATCCCTCTGGTGTGGGGTTGCTGTGGGTCGAAGAACAGCAGGTGCCGATCGCTGCCGTGACGGTGCACTGACAGCAGTATTGCACCGAGACGCCCTGGTTCCTATCCATGAGCTGATAGATTGACTGGAGAGCCAAGGAGCGATCAGCAAGGCTCGCTCACCCTTTAATAATCCCATATGGCCAGTGGAAAAGCCTTGACAGAGGGTGGAGACTAAGGGTAGACTATCGTGGCCTGAACAAAGTCACGCCGTCACTGAGCGTTGCTGTACCAGGCACGCTAGAGCTCCAATACAAACCGGAGTCCAAGTCGGCCAGGTGGTACGCTACAATTGACGTTGCCAATGTGTTCTTCTCGATTCCTTTGGCAGCAGAGATGTGAGAAACGTGCTTCACGCTGCGGCCAGGGAGCATGGCCTCACCTGGAGCCTCTGGCAGAAAGCACCCGGAGAGACTTGAGGTTGACCTCTAGGGTTTTGGAGCCGAGGGTATAGAGGATCGAAGGCCCGCCACGCCTTGACTGGAAAAGAGATACCGGCAGCATATGAGGGGTTAAAGCTCCTTCAGAAATAGCTTGTACTGAAGCACAGCTCCCCTTGGCACTGCGATTGCCTGTGCTACACTGGATGTTCAAAGGGAGGGGCCCCTCTACCCATCGTACGACCCATGCTTCGTGGAGTAAAGTGGGCTCGGGATCCCATAAAGTGAGCTCAAATGGGTGTAGTGGGTTAACCTCGGCTGGCTGCCAGGTGCCCACCAAGGCGCTCCGTGACTCCCCCTCCTCAACTGGAGAGGGGAGGGGGGGGGGAAAGACAAAAGGCTAAAAGGCTTGTGGGTCGAGATAAGGACAGGGATGTCGCTCAGCAATTACCGTCAGGGGCAAAACAGACTCGACTCGGGGGAAAATGAATTTAATTTATTGCCAGTTAACAACGGAGTAGGATAATGAGAAATAAGAACAAACCTAGAAAACACCTTCCCCCCCCCCCCCCCCCATACCCCTCCCTTCTTCCCGGGCTCAGCTTCACTCCCGACTTCTCTACCTCCTCCTCCCCCTCCCCACCCCCACCCCGAGCGGTGCGGGGGGACGGGGAATGGGGGTTGAAGTCACTTCATTACACATTGCCTCTGCTGCTCCTTCCTCTTCACACTCTTCCCCTGCTCCAGCGTGGGGTCCCAGCCACGGGAGGCAGTCCTTCACAAACTTCTCCAACGTGGGCCCTTCCCAAGTGCTGCAGTTTTTCACGAACTGCTCCAGCATGGGTCCTTTCCACGGGGCGCAGTCCTTCAGGAAGGGACTGCTCCAGCGTGGGTCCCCGCGGGGTCACAAGTGCTGCCAGCAAACCTGCTCCAGGGTGGGCTCCTCTCCACGGGGCCACAGGTCTTGAAGAGCTCTTGAAGGTATTATTAATTAAATCTAAAACTTTGTTTCATGGATTGCAGTCTGAACTCTGCTAGGAGGCTAGCTAAGATCACTTCATTGGCCATAAGAGCACATCAAAATACACTAAGCATTTAATAGATGGATAAAAAGATACACTTTTAGTGGACTAGGAACGGTTAAGGCAAATACACTGGTGAGAATTTGTACCAGTCTCTGAGGTCAGTTGATCAGCAAATGTTTACAGGCCGCCACAACTGTCGAATGCGATTCCTTCTCAGCCGAGAAAACGAATCCTGCAGTCGTCACGTGTTTGGATAAACTAGAAGTGTGCTTGGTGTGTATATGGCTTTTTCTGGGGTGGGTGGGGTTTTTTTGTTTGCTTCCTGTGCATCATGAAAAATGCTTGGAAACTTCACTCTAGGAGCCAGAGTTGACAAAGAGGGCGAGTTCTACTTCAGAAAGCTTAGAATTTAAGTGTAAGTTCAGAATAACGGATATAGAGCATAGGAAAACTGTAGGGTAGATTTTTTAAGTACCATAGACCATCACTTCTTACCTCCCCATAACATTCCTAAGAAACCTCAGGCTTACAGCCTGGTCAAAGTTAATGGAAAAAATTCTTTCCAGGGTTCGACTTCAGTTGGAACCAAACAAAGTATGCTCTTAGTAACTGAAACACGATTCACAAGTGGCCCCAGAGCTTTAGTGGGGAGCTCACCAAACTCTTCTGATTGAAGTGATCAAGTCTTTATAGAAAGAAAAGAAGTAGAAGTGTGGTTAAAAACTCTTCAAGGGCAGAAGTACGGTGTGAGCAAGAGGTTGGGAGGGGACATCATAGCCAAGACAGCCTGACCCAAATTGACCAAAGGGATACTCCGTGCGCTATGCTGTCATGCTCAGCAATAAAAAAATCTTAGGGAAGGGGGGCAATGCTCATGGTTATGGCTTTTGTCTTCCCAAAGAACTGCTATGTGTGCTGAGGCCCTGCTTTCCAGGAAGTGGCTGGACATCTGCCTGCTGATGGGAAGTAGTGAAGGAATGCCTCTATTTTTTGCTTTGCTTGCGTGCACAGTTTTCGCTGCACCTCTTAAACTGTCATTATCTCAGTCACAGAGTTAGCCTCCCCCTGCCGGAGGGAAAGGGAGCCGCCACAGGCACACGCTGCATTCCACCCTCTGGTTCTCCCTGCGTGACTAGGAGAAGGATATGAGGGCGTGGGATGGTGAGCCTACCTCGAAGCTAGAAGCCTATGCGTGTGACCTGTGGGGAAGACAGCTGTTAAGAGGGGCCATCCAAGAAGGCTGTCGCTCCAGTTGTTATTGAGACGATGGAAGGCAACCAGCAATCCCCCAGACTTAGGAGAAGGGCTAGAGAAGAGCTCTCATCCAGATTTTGGTGATGAGACTTCTGGTCCGGCTCCAATGAGGAACAGAGGGTCCCTGTCTTAGGCCAGGCAGAGGAAAGGGATGGCCGGGTTTACTGGACTGTGTGGATTCGATGGCCTGGCACATCAGACCCACAGGAGTATATGGTGCGGTGGACACCCGGTGCACAGAGTACCCTAATGCCGTCGGGGCACAAAGAGGCGGAACCCATCTGGATTTCTGGAGTGACGGGGGGTGGGGGGGGGTGGGGTGGGTGTGGGTGTGGGGGGGTGTGTGTGTGTGTCCCGACAGTTGTCTGTGTTGGAGGCCAATGTGAGCCTAATAGGGGACAAGTGGCAGAAGTATCCTACTGTGACTGGCCCGGAGGCCCTGTGTATCCTCAGCGCAGACTACCTCAGGAGAAGGTTCCCGCAGAGACCCAAAAGGGTATTGGTGGACTTTGGCGTAGCCACTGTGGACGCAGAGAGGATTAAACGGCTATATACCTTTCTCAGTCTCTTGGAGGATCCCTCTGGTGTGGGGTTGCTGTGGGTCGAAGAACAGCAGGTGCCGATCGCTGCCGTGACGGTGCACTGACAGCAGTATTGCACCGAGACGCCCTGGTTCCTATCCATGAGCTGATAGATTGACTGGAGAGCCAAGGAGCGATCAGCAAGGCTCGCTCACCCTTTAATAATCCCATATGGCCAGTGGAAAAGCCTTGACAGAGGGTGGAGACTAAGGGTAGACTATCGTGGCCTGAACAAAGTCACGCCGTCACTGAGCGTTGCTGTACCAGGCACGCTAGAGCTCCAATACAAACCGGAGTCCAAGTCGGCCAGGTGGTACGCTACAATTGACGTTGCCAATGTGTTCTTCTCGATTCCTTTGGCAGCAGAGATGTGAGAAACGTGCTTCACGCTGCGGCCAGGGAGCATGGCCTCACCTGGAGCCTCTGGCAGAAAGCACCCGGAGAGACTTGAGGTTGACCTCTAGGGTTTTGGAGCCGAGGGTATAGAGGATCGAAGGCCCGCCACGCCTTGACTGGAAAAGAGATACCGGCAGCATATGAGGGGGTTAAAGCTCCTTCAGAAATAGCTTGTACTGAAGCACAGCTCCCCTTGGCACTGCGATTGCCTGTGCTACACTGGATGTTCAAAGGGAGGGGCCCTCTACCCATCGTACGACCCATGCTTCGTGGAGTAAAGTGGGCTCGGGATCCCATAAAGTGAGCTCAAATGGGTGTAGTGGGTTAACCTCGGCTGGCTGCCAGGTGCCCACCAAGGCGCTCCGTGACTCCCCTCCTCAACTGGAGGGGGGGGGGGGGGGGGAAAGACAAAAGGCTAAAAGGCTTGTGGGTCGAGATAAGGACAGGGATGTCGCTCAGCAATTACCGTCAGGGGCAAAACAGACTCGACTCGGGGAAAATGAATTTAATTTATTGCCAGTTAACAACGGAGTAGGATAATGAGAAATAAGAACAAACCTAGAAAACACCTTCCCCCCCCCCCCATACCCCTCCCTTCTTCCCGGGCTCAGCTTCACTCCCGACTTCTCTACCTCCTCCTCCCCCTCCCCACCCCCACCCCGAGCGGTGCGGGGGGACGGGGAATGGGGGTTGAAGTCACTTCATTACACATTGCCTCTGCTGCTCCTTCCTCTTCACACTCTTCCCCTGCTCCAGCGTGGGGTCCCAGCCACGGGAGGCAGTCCTTCACAAACTTCTCCAACGTGGGCCCTTCCCAAGTGCTGCAGTTTTTCACGAACTGCTCCAGCATGGGTCCTTTCCACGGGGCGCAGTCCTTCAGGAAGGGACTGCTCCAGCGTGGGTCCCCCGCGGGGTCACAAGTGCTGCCAGCAAACCTGCTCCAGGGTGGGCTCCTCTCCACGGGGCCACAGGTCTTGAAGAGCTCTTGAAGGTATTATTAATTAAATCTAAAACTTTGTTTCATGGATTGCAGTCTGAACTCTGCTAGGAGGCTAGCTAAGATCACTTCATTGGCCATAAGAGCACATCAAAATACACTAAGCATTTAATAGATGGATAAAAAGATACACTTTTAGTGGACTAGGAACGGTTAAGGCAAATACACTGGTGAGAATTTGTACCAGTCTCTGAGGTCAGTTGATCAGCAAATGTTTACAGGCCGCCACAACTGTCGAATGCGATTCCTTCTCAGCCGAGAAAACGAATCCTGCAGTCGTCACGTGTTTGGATAAACTAGAAGTGTGCTTGGTGTGTATATGGCTTTTTCTGGGGTGGGTGGGGTTTTTTTGTTTGCTTCCTGTGCATCATGAAAAATGCTTGGAAACTTCACTCTAGGAGCCAGAGTTGACAAAGAGGGCGAGTTCTACTTCAGAAAGCTTAGAATTTAAGTGTAAGTTCAGAATAACGGATATAGAGCATAGGAAAACTGTAGGGTAGATTTTTTTAAGTACCATAGACCATCACTTCTTACCTCCCCATAACATTCCTAAGAAACCTCAGGCTTACAGCCTGGTCAAAGTTAATGGAAAAAATTCTTTCCAGGGTTCGACTTCAGTTGGAACCAAACAAAGTATGCTCTTAGTAACTGAAACACGATTCACAAGTGGCCCCAGAGCTTTAGTGGGGAGCTCACCAAACTCTTCTGATTGAAGTGATCAAGTCTTTATAGAAAGAAAAGAAGTAGAAGTGTGGTTAAAAACTCTTCAAGGGCAGAAGTACGGTGTGAGCAAGAGGTTGGGAGGGGACATCATAGCCAAGACAGCCTGACCCAAATTGACCAAAGGGATACTCCGTGCGCTATGCTGTCATGCTCAGCAATAAAAAAATCTTAGGGAAGGGGGGCAATGCTCATGGTTATGGCTTTTGTCTTCCCAAAGAACTGCTATGTGTGCTGAGGCCCTGCTTTCCAGGAAGTGGCTGGACATCTGCCTGCTGATGGGAAGTAGTGAAGGAATGCCTCTATTTTTGCTTTGCTTGCGTGCACAGTTTTCGCTGCACCTCTTAAACTGTCATTATCTCAGTCACAGAGTTAGCCTCCCCTGCCGGAGAGAAGGGAGCCGCCACAGGCACACGCTGCATTCCACCCTCTGGTTCTCCCTGCGTGACTAGGAGAAGGATATGAGGGCGTGGGATGGTGAGCCTACCTCGAAGCTAGAAGCCTATGCGTGTGACCTGTGGGGGAAGACAGCTGTTAAGAGGGGCCATCCAAGAAGGCTGTCGCTCCAGTTGTTATTGAGACGATGGAAGGCAACCAGCAATCCCCCAGACTTAGGAGAAGGGCTAGAGAAGAGCTCTCATCCAGATTTTGGTGATGAGACTTCTGGTCCGGCTCCAATGAGGAACAGAGGGTCCCTGTCTTAGGCCAGGCAGAGGAAAGGGATGGCCGGGTTTACTGGACTGTGTGGATTCGATGGCCTGGCACATCAGACCCACAGGAGTATATGGTGCGGTGGACACCCGGTGCACAGAGTACCCTAATGCCGTCGGGGCACAAAGAGGCGGAACCCATCTGGATTTCTGGAGTGACGGGGGGGGGTGGGGGGTGGGTGTGGGTGTGGGTGTGGTGGGGGGGGGTGTGTGTGTGTCCCGACAGTTGTCTGTGTTGGAGGCCAATGTGAGCCTAATAGGGGACAAGTGGCAGAAGTATCCTACTGTGACTGGCCCGGAGGCCCTGTGTATCCTCAGCGCAGACTACCTCAGGAGAAGGTTCCCGCAGAGACCCAAAAGGGTATTGGTGGACTTTGGCGTAGCCACTGTGGACGCAGAGAGGATTAAACGGCTATATACCTTTCTCAGTCTCTTGGAGGATCCCTCTGGTGTGGGGTTGCTGTGGGTCGAAGAACAGCAGGTGCCGATCGCTGCCGTGACGGTGCACTGACAGCAGTATTGCACCGAGACGCCCTGGTTCCTATCCATGAGCTGATAGATTGACTGGAGAGCCAAGGAGCGATCAGCAAGGCTCGCTCACCCTTTAATAATCCCATATGGCCAGTGGAAAAGCCTTGACAGAGGGTGGAGACTAAGGGTAGACTATCGTGGCCTGAACAAAGTCACGCCGTCACTGAGCGTTGCTGTACCAGGCACGCTAGAGCTCCAATACAAACCGGAGTCCAAGTCGGCCAGGTGGTACGCTACAATTGACGTTGCCAATGTGTTCTTCTCGATTCCTTTGGCAGCAGAGATGTGAGAAACGTGCTTCACGCTGCGGCCAGGGAGCATGGCCTCACCTGGAGCCTCTGGCAGAAAGCACCCGGAGAGACTTGAGGTTGACCTCTAGGGTTTTGGAGCCGAGGGTATAGAGGATCGAAGGCCCGCCACGCCTTGACTGGAAAAGAGATACCGGCAGCATATGAGGGGGTTAAAGCTCCTTCAGAAATAGCTTGTACTGAAGCACAGCTCCCCTTGGCACTGCGATTGCCTGTGCTACACTGGATGTTCAAAGGGAGGGGCCCCTCTACCCATCGTACGACCCATGCTTCGTGGAGTAAAGTGGGCTCGGGATCCCATAAAGTGAGCTCAAATGGGTGTAGTGGGTTAACCTCGGCTGGCTGCCAGGTGCCCACCAAGGCGCTCCGTGACTCCCCCTCCTCAACTGGAGAGGGGAGGGGGGGGGAAAGACAAAAGGCTAAAAGGCTTGTGGGTCGAGATAAGGACAGGGATGTCGCTCAGCAATTACCGTCAGGGGCAAAACAGACTCGACTCGGGGAAAATGAATTTAATTTATTGCCAGTTAACAACGGAGTAGGATAATGAGAAATAAGAACAAACCTAGAAAACACCTTCCCCCCCCCCCATACCCCTCCCTTCTTCCCGGGCTCAGCTTCACTCCCGACTTCTCTACCTCCTCCTCCCCCTCCCCAGCCCCACCCCGAGCGGTGCGGCTGGACGGGGAATGGGGGTTGAAGTCACTTCATTACACATTGCCTCTGCTGCTCCTTCCTCTTCACACTCTTCCCCTGCTCCAGCGTGGGGTCCCAGCCACGGGAGGCAGTCCTTCACAAACTTCTCCAACGTGGGCCCTTCCCAAGTGCTGCAGTTTTTCACGAACTGCTCCAGCATGGGTCCTTTCCACGGGGCGCAGTCCTTCAGGAAGGGACTGCTCCAGCGTGGGTCCCCCGCGGGGTCACAAGTGCTGCCAGCAAACCTGCTCCAGGGTGGGCTCCTCTCCACGGGGCCACAGGTCTTGAAGAGCTCTTGAAGGTATTATTAATTAAATCTAAAACTTTGTTTCATGGATTGCAGTCTGAACTCTGCTAGGAGGCTAGCTAAGATCACTTCATTGGCCATAAGAGCACATCAAAATACACTAAGCATTTAATAGATGGATAAAAAGATACACTTTTAGTGGACTAGGAACAGTTAAGGCAAATACACTGGTGAGAATTTGTACCAGTCTCTGAGGTCAGTTGATCAGCAAATGTTTACAGGCCGCCACAACTGTCGAATGCGATTCCTTCTCAGCCGAGAAAACGAATCCTGCAGTCGTCACGTGTTTGGATAAACTAGAAGTGTGCTTGGTGTGTATATGGCTTTTTCTGGGGTGGGTGGGGTTTTTTGTTTGCTTCCTGTGCATCATGAAAAATGCTTGGAAACTTCACTCTAGGAGCCAGAGTTGACAAAGAGGGCGAGTTCTACTTCAGAAAGCTTAGAATTTAAGTGTAAGTTCAGAATAACGGATATAGAGCATAGGAAAACTGTAGGGTAGATTTTTTAAGTACCATAGACCATCACTTCTTACCTCCCCATAACATTCCTAAGAAACCTCAGGCTTACAGCCTGGTCAAAGTTAATGGAAAAAATTCTTTCCAGGGTTCGACTTCAGTTGGAACCAAACAAAGTATGCTCTTAGTAACTGAAACACGATTCACAAGTGGCCCCAGAGCTTTAGTGGGGAGCTCACCAAACTCTTCTGATTGAAGTGATCAAGTCTTTATAGAAAGAAAAGAAGTAGAAGTGTGGTTAAAAACTCTTCAAGGGCAGAAGTACGGTGTGAGCAAGAGGTTGGGAGGGGACATCATAGCCAAGACAGCCTGACCCAAATTGACCAAAGGGATACTCCGTGCGCTATGCTGTCATGCTCAGCAATAAAAAAATCTTAGGGAAGGGGGGCAATGCTCATGGTTATGGCTTTTGTCTTCCCAAAGAACTGCTATGTGTGCTGAGGCCCTGCTTTCCAGGAAGTGGCTGGACATCTGCCTGCTGATGGGAAGTAGTGAAGGAATGCCTCTATTTTTTGCTTTGCTTGCGTGCACAGTTTTCGCTGCACCTCTTAAACTGTCATTATCTCAGTCACAGAGTTAGCCTCCCCCTGCCGGAGGGAAAGGGAGCCGCCACAGGCACACGCTGCATTCCACCCTCTGGTTCTCCCTGCGTGACTAGGAGAAGGATATGAGGGCGTGGGATGGTGAGCCTACCTCGAAGCTAGAAGCCTATGCGTGTGACCTGTGGGGAAGACAGCTGTTAAGAGGGCCATCCAAGAAGGCTGTCGCTCCAGTTGTTATTGAGACGATGGAAGGCAACCAGCAATCCCCCAGACTTAGGAGAAGGGCTAGAGAAGAGCTCTCATCCAGATTTTGGTGATGAGACTTCTGGTCCGGCTCCAATGAGGAACAGAGGGTCCCTGTCTTAGGCCAGGCAGAGGAAAGGGATGGCCGGGTTTACTGGACTGTGTGGATTCGATGGCCTGGCACATCAGACCCACAGGAGTATATGGTGCGGTGGACACCCGGTGCACAGAGTACCCTAATGCCGTCGGGGCACAAAGAGGCGGAACCCATCTGGATTTCTGGAGTGACGGGGGGGGGTGGGGGTGGGCGTGGGTGTGGGGGTGGTGGGGGTGTGGGTGTGTGTGTCCCGACAGTTGTCTGTGTTGGAGGCCAATGTGAGCCTAATAGGGGACAAGTGGCAGAAGTATCCTACTGTGACTGGCCCGGAGGCCCTGTGTATCCTCAGCGCAGACTACCTCAGGAGAAGGTTCCCGCAGAGACCCAAAAGGGTATTGGTGGACTTTGGCGTAGCCACTGTGGACGCAGAGAGGATTAAACGGCTATATACCTTTCTCAGTCTCTTGGAGGATCCCTCTGGTGTGGGGTTGCTGTGGGTCGAAGAACAGCAGGTGCCGATCGCTGCCGTGACGGTGCACTGACAGCAGTATTGCACCGAGACGCCCTGGTTCCTATCCATGAGCTGATAGATTGACTGGAGAGCCAAGGAGCGATCAGCAAGGCTCGCTCACCCTTTAATAATCCCATATGGCCAGTGGAAAAGCCTTGACAGAGGGTGGAGACTAAGGGTAGACTATCGTGGCCTGAACAAAGTCACGCCGTCACTGAGCGTTGCTGTACCAGGCACGCTAGAGCTCCAATACAAACCGGAGTCCAAGTCGGCCAGGTGGTACGCTACAATTGACGTTGCCAATGTGTTCTTCTCGATTCCTTTGGCAGCAGAGATGTGAGAAACGTGCTTCACGCTGCGGCCAGGGAGCATGGCCTCACCTGGAGCCTCTGGCAGAAAGCACCCGGAGAGACTTGAGGTTGACCTCTAGGGTTTTGGAGCCGAGGGTATAGAGGATCGAAGGCCCGCCACGCCTTGACTGGAAAAGAGATACCGGCAGCATATGAGGGGGTTAAAGCTCCTTCAGAAATAGCTTGTACTGAAGCACAGCTCCCCTTGGCACTGCGATTGCCTGTGCTACACTGGATGTTCAAAGGGAGGGGCCCCTCTACCCATCGTACGACCCATGCTTCGTGGAGTAAAGTGGGCTCGGGATCCCATAAAGTGAGCTCAAATGGGTGTAGTGGGTTAACCTCGGCTGGCTGCCAGGTGCCCACCAAGGCGCTCCGTGACTCCCCTCCTCAACTGGAGAGGGGAGGGGGAGAAAGACAAAAGGCTAAAAGGCTTGTGGGTCGAGATAAGGACAGGGATGTCGCTCAGCAATTACCGTCAGGGGCAAAACAGACTCGACTCGGGGAAAATGAATTTAATTTATTGCCAGTTAACAACGGAGTAGGATAATGAGAAATAAGAACAAACCTAGAAAACACCTTCCCCCCCCCCATACCCCTCCCTTCTTCCCGGGCTCAGCTTCACTCCCGACTTCTCTACCTCCTCCTCCCCCTCCCCACCCCCACCCCGAGCGGTGCGGGGGGACGGGGAATGGGGGTTGAAGTCACTTCATTACACATTGCCTCTGCTGCTCCTTCCTCTTCACACTCTTCCCCTGCTCCAGCGTGGGGTCCCAGCCACGGGAGGCAGTCCTTCACAAACTTCTCCAACGTGGGCCCTTCCCAAGTGCTGCAGTTTTTCACGAACTGCTCCAGCATGGGTCCTTTCCACGGGCGCAGTCCTTCAGGAAGGGACTGCTCCAGCGTGGGTCCCCCGCGGGGTCACAAGTGCTGCCAGCAAACCTGCTCCAGGGTGGGCTCCTCTCCACGGGGCCACAGGTCTTGAAGAGCTCTTGAAGGTATTATTAATTAAATCTAAAACTTTGTTTCATGGATTGCAGTCTGAACTCTGCTAGGAGGCTAGCTAAGATCACTTCATTGGCCATAAGAGCACATCAAAATACACTAAGCATTTAATAGATGGATAAAAAGATACACTTTTAGTGGACTAGGAACAGTTAAGGCAAATACACTGGTGAGAATTTGTACCAGTCTCTGAGGTCAGTTGATCAGCAAATGTTTACAGGCCGCCACAACTGTCGAATGCGATTCCTTCTCAGCCGAGAAAACGAATCCTGCAGTCGTCACGTGTTTGGATAAACTAGAAGTGTGCTTGGTGTGTATATGGCTTTTCTGGGGTGGGTGGGGTTTTTTGTTTGCTTCCTGTGCATCATGAAAAATGCTTGGAAACTTCACTCTAGGAGCCAGAGTTGACAAAGAGGGCGAGTTCTACTTCAGAAAGCTTAGAATTTAAGTGTAAGTTCAGAATAACGGATATAGAGCATAGGAAAACTGTAGGGTAGATTTTTTTAAGTACCATAGACCATCACTTCTTACCTCCCCATAACATTCCTAAGAAACCTCAGGCTTACAGCCTGGTCAAAGTTAATGGAAAAAATTCTTTCCAGGGTTCGACTTCAGTTGGAACCAAACAAAGTATGCTCTTAGTAACTGAAACACGATTCACAAGTGGCCCCAGAGCTTTAGTGGGGAGCTCACCAAACTCTTCTGATTGAAGTGATCAAGTCTTTATAGAAAGAAAAGAAGTAGAAGTGTGGTTAAAAACTCTTCAAGGGCAGAAGTACGGTGTGAGCAAGAGGTTGGGAGGGGACATCATAGCCAAGACAGCCTGACCCAAATTGACCAAAGGGATACTCCGTGCGCTATGCTGTCATGCTCAGCAATAAAAAAATCTTAGGGAAGGGGGGCAATGCTCATGGTTATGGCTTTTGTCTTCCCAAAGAACTGCTATGTGTGCTGAGGCCCTGCTTTCCAGGAAGTGGCTGGACATCTGCCTGCTGATGGGAAGTAGTGAAGGAATGCCTCTATTTTTTGCTTTGCTTGCGTGCACAGTTTTCGCTGCACCTCTTAAACTGTCATTATCTCAGTCACAGAGTTAGCCTCCCCCTGCCGGAGGGAAAGGGAGCCGCCACAGGCACACGCTGCATTCCACCCTCTGGTTCTCCCTGCGTGACTAGGAGAAGGATATGAGGGCGTGGGATGGTGAGCCTACCTCGAAGCTAGAAGCCTATGCGTGTGACCTGTGGGGGAAGACAGCTGTTAAGAGGGGCCATCCAAGAAGGCTGTCGCTCCAGTTGTTATTGAGACGATGGAAGGCAACCAGCAATCCCCCAGACTTAGGAGAAGGGCTAGAGAAGAGCTCTCATCCAGATTTTGGTGATGAGACTTCTGGTCCGGCTCCAATGAGGAACAGAGGGTCCCTGTCTTAGGCCAGGCAGAGGAAAGGGATGGCCGGGTTTACTGGACTGTGTGGATTCGATGGCCTGGCACATCAGACCCACAGGAGTATATGGTGCGGTGGACACCCGGTGCACAGAGTACCCTAATGCCGTCGGGGCACAAAGAGGCGGAACCCATCTGGATTTCTGGAGTGACGGGGGGTGGGGGGGTGGGGGTGGGTGTGGGTGTGGTGGGGGGGGGTGTGTGTGTCCCGACAGTTGTCTGTGTTGGAGGCCAATGTGAGCCTAATAGGGGACAAGTGGCAGAAGTATCCTACTGTGACTGGCCCGGAGGCCCTGTGTATCCTCAGCGCAGACTACCTCAGGAGAAGGTTCCCGCAGAGACCCAAAAGGGTATTGGTGGACTTTGGCGTAGCCACTGTGGACGCAGAGAGGATTAAACGGCTATATACCTTTCTCAGTCTCTTGGAGGATCCCTCTGGTGTGGGGTTGCTGTGGGTCGAAGAACAGCAGGTGCCGATCGCTGCCGTGACGGTGCACTGACAGCAGTATTGCACCGAGACGCCCTGGTTCCTATCCATGAGCTGATAGATTGACTGGAGAGCCAAGGAGCGATCAGCAAGGCTCGCTCACCCTTTAATAATCCCATATGGCCAGTGGAAAAGCCTTGACAGAGGGTGGAGACTAAGGGTAGACTATCGTGGCCTGAACAAAGTCACGCCGTCACTGAGCGTTGCTGTACCAGGCACGCTAGAGCTCCAATACAAACCGGAGTCCAAGTCGGCCAGGTGGTACGCTACAATTGACGTTGCCAATGTGTTCTTCTCGATTCCTTTGGCAGCAGAGATGTGAGAAACGTGCTTCACGCTGCGGCCAGGGAGCATGGCCTCACCTGGAGCCTCTGGCAGAAAGCACCCGGAGAGACTTGAGGTTGACCTCTAGGGTTTTGGAGCCGAGGGTATAGAGGATCGAAGGCCCGCCACGCCTTGACTGGAAAAGAGATACCGGCAGCATATGAGGGGTTAAAGCTCCTTCAGAAATAGCTTGTACTGAAGCACAGCTCCCCTTGGCACTGCGATTGCCTGTGCTACACTGGATGTTCAAAGGGAGGGGCCCCTCTACCCATCGTACGACCCATGCTTCGTGGAGTAAAGTGGGCTCGGGATCCCATAAAGTGAGCTCAAATGGGTGTAGTGGGTTAACCTCGGCTGGCTGCCAGGTGCCCACCAAGGCGCTCCGTGACTCCCCCTCCTCAACTGGAGAGGGGAGGGGGGGGGAAAGACAAAAGGCTAAAAGGCTTGTGGGTCGAGATAAGGACAGGGATGTCGCTCAGCAATTACCGTCAGGGGCAAAACAGACTCGACTCGGGGGAAAATGAATTTAATTTATTGCCAGTTAACAACGGAGTAGGATAATGAGAAATAAGAACAAACCTAGAAAACACCTTCCCCCCCCCCCCCCCCCATACCCCTCCCTTCTTCCCGGGCTCAGCTTCACTCCCGACTTCTCTACCTCCTCCTCCCCCTCCCCACCCCCACCCCGAGCGGTGCGGGGGGACGGGGAATGGGGGTTGAAGTCACTTCATTACACATTGCCTCTGCTGCTCCTTCCTCTTCACACTCTTCCCCTGCTCCAGCGTGGGGTCCCAGCCACGGGAGGCAGTCCTTCACAAACTTCTCCAACGTGGGCCCTTCCCAAGTGCTGCAGTTTTTCACGAACTGCTCCAGCATGGGTCCTTTCCACGGGGCGCAGTCCTTCAGGAAGGGACTGCTCCAGCGTGGGTCCCCCGCGGGGTCACAAGTGCTGCCAGCAAACCTGCTCCAGGGTGGGCTCCTCTCCACGGGGCCACAGGTCTTGAAGAGCTCTTGAAGGTATTATTAATTAAATCTAAAACTTTGTTTCATGGATTGCAGTCTGAACTCTGCTAGGAGGCTAGCTAAGATCACTTCATTGGCCATAAGAGCACATCAAAATACACTAAGCATTTAATAGATGGATAAAAAGATACACTTTTAGTGGACTAGGAACAGTTAAGGCAAATACACTGGTGAGAATTTGTACCAGTCTCTGAGGTCAGTTGATCAGCAAATGTTTACAGGCCGCCACAACTGTCGAATGCGATTCCTTCTCAGCCGAGAAAACGAATCCTGCAGTCGTCACGTGTTTGGATAAACTAGAAGTGTGCTTGGTGTGTATATGGCTTTTCTGGGGTGGGTGGGGTTTTTTGTTTGCTTCCTGTGCATCATGAAAAATGCTTGGAAACTTCACTCTAGGAGCCAGAGTTGACAAAGAGGGCGAGTTCTACTTCAGAAAGCTTAGAATTTAAGTGTAAGTTCAGAATAACGGATATAGAGCATAGGAAAACTGTAGGGTAGATTTTTTAAGTACCATAGACCATCACTTCTTACCTCCCCATAACATTCCTAAGAAACCTCAGGCTTACAGCCTGGTCAAAGTTAATGGAAAAAATTCTTTCCAGGGTTCGACTTCAGTTGGAACCAAACAAAGTATGCTCTTAGTAACTGAAACACGATTCACAAGTGGCCCCAGAGCTTTAGTGGGGAGCTCACCAAACTCTTCTGATTGAAGTGATCAAGTCTTTATAGAAAGAAAAGAAGTAGAAGTGTGGTTAAAAACTCTTCAAGGGCAGAAGTACGGTGTGAGCAAGAGGTTGGGAGGGGACATCATAGCCAAGACAGCCTGACCCAAATTGACCAAAGGGATACTCCGTGCGCTATGCTGTCATGCTCAGCAATAAAAAATCTTAGGGAAGGGGGGCAATGCTCATGGTTATGGCTTTTGTCTTCCCAAAGAACTGCTATGTGTGCTGAGGCCCTGCTTTCCAGGAAGTGGCTGGACATCTGCCTGCTGATGGGAAGTAGTGAAGGAATGCCTCTATTTTTGCTTTGCTTGCGTGCACAGTTTTCGCTGCACCTCTTAAACTGTCATTATCTCAGTCACAGAGTTAGCCTCCCCTGCCGGAGAAAGGGAGCCGCCACAGGCACACGCTGCATTCCACCCTCTGGTTCTCCCTGCGTGACTAGGAGAAGGATATGAGGGCGTGGGATGGTGAGCCTACCTCGAAGCTAGAAGCCTATGCGTGTGACCTGTGGGGAAGACAGCTGTTAAGAGGGCCATCCAAGAAGGCTGTCGCTCCAGTTGTTATTGAGACGATGGAAGGCAACCAGCAATCCCCCAGACTTAGGAGAAGGGCTAGAGAAGAGCTCTCATCCAGATTTTGGTGATGAGACTTCTGGTCCGGCTCCAATGAGGAACAGAGGGTCCCTGTCTTAGGCCAGGCAGAGGAAAGGGATGGCCGGGTTTACTGGACTGTGTGGATTCGATGGCCTGGCACATCAGACCCACAGGAGTATATGGTGCGGTGGACACCCGGTGCACAGAGTACCCTAATGCCGTCGGGGCACAAAGAGGCGGAACCCATCTGGATTTCTGGAGTGACGGGGGGGGGTGGGGGTGGGGGTGGGTGTGGGTGTGGTTGGGGGGGGTTGTGTGTGTCCCGACAGTTGTCTGTGTTGGAGGCCAATGTGAGCCTAATAGGGGACAAGTGGCAGAAGTATCCTACTGTGACTGGCCCGGAGGCCCTGTGTATCCTCAGCGCAGACTACCTCAGGAGAAGGTTCCCGCAGAGACCCAAAAGGGTATTGGTGGACTTTGGCGTAGCCACTGTGGACGCAGAGAGGATTAAACGGCTATATACCTTTCTCAGTCTCTTGGAGGATCCCTCTGGTGTGGGGTTGCTGTGGGTCGAAGAACAGCAGGTGCCGATCGCTGCCGTGACGGTGCACTGACAGCAGTATTGCACCGAGACGCCCTGGTTCCTATCCATGAGCTGATAGATTGACTGGAGAGCCAAGGAGCGATCAGCAAGGCTCGCTCACCCTTTAATAATCCCATATGGCCAGTGGAAAAGCCTTGACAGAGGGTGGAGACTAAGGGTAGACTATCGTGGCCTGAACAAAGTCACGCCGTCACTGAGCGTTGCTGTACCAGGCACGCTAGAGCTCCAATACAAACCGGAGTCCAAGTCGGCCAGGTGGTACGCTACAATTGACGTTGCCAATGTGTTCTTCTCGATTCCTTTGGCAGCAGAGATGTGAGAAACGTGCTTCACGCTGCGGCCAGGGAGCATGGCCTCACCTGGAGCCTCTGGCAGAAAGCACCCGGAGAGACTTGAGGTTGACCTCTAGGGTTTTGGAGCCGAGGGTATAGAGGATCGAAGGCCCGCCACGCCTTGACTGGAAAAGAGATACCGGCAGCATATGAGGGGTTAAAGCTCCTTCAGAAATAGCTTGTACTGAAGCACAGCTCCCCTTGGCACTGCGATTGCCTGTGCTACACTGGATGTTCAAAGGGAGGGGCCCCTCTACCCATCGTACGACCCATGCTTCGTGGAGTAAAGTGGGCTCGGGATCCCATAAAGTGAGCTCAAATGGGTGTAGTGGGTTAACCTCGGCTGGCTGCCAGGTGCCCACCAAGGCGCTCCGTGACTCCCCTGCTCAGCTGGAGAGGGGGGGGGGGGGGGGGGAAAGACAAAAGGCTAAAAGGCTTGTGGGTCGAGATAAGGACAGGGATGTCGCTCAGCAATTACCGTCAGGGGCAAAACAGACTCGACTCGGGGAAAATGAATTTAATTTATTGCCAGTTAACAACGGAGTAGGATAATGAGAAATAAGAACAAACCTAGAAAACACCTCCCCCCCCCATACCCCTCCCTTCTTCCCGGGCTCCAGCTTCACTCCCGACTTCTCTACCTCCTCCTCCCCTCCCCACCCCCACCCCGAGCGGTGCGGGGACGGGGAATGGGGGTTGAAGTCACTTCATTACACATTGCCTCTGCTGCTCCTTCCTCTTCACACTCTTCCCCTGCTCCAGCGTGGGGTCCCAGCCACAGGAGGCAGTCCTTCACAAACTTCTCCAACGTGGGCCCTTCCCAAGTGCTGCAGTTTTTCACGAACTGCTCCAGCATGGGTCCTTTCCACGGGCGCAGTCCTTCAGGAAGGGACTGCTCCAGCGTGGGTCCCCGCGGGGTCACAAGTGCTGCCAGCAAACCTGCTCCAGGGTGGGCTCCTCTCCACGGGGCCACAGGTCTTGAAGAGCTCTTGAAGGTATTATTAATTAAATCTAAAACTTTGTTTCATGGATTGCAGTCTGAACTCTGCTAGGAGGCTAGCTAAGATCACTTCATTGGCCATAAGAGCACATCAAAATACACTAAGCATTTAATAGATGGATAAAAGATACACTTTTAGTGGACTAGGAACAGTTAAGGCAAATACACTGGTGAGAATTTGTACCAGTCTCTGAGGTCAGTTGATCAGCAAATGTTTACAGGCCGCCACAACTGTCGAATGCGATTCCTTCTCAGCCGAGAAAGCGAATCCTGCAGTCGTCACGTGTTTGGATAAACTAGAAGTGTGCTTGGTGTGTATATGGCTTTTTCTGGGGTGGGTGGGGTTTTCTTGTTTGCTTCCTGTGCATCATGAAAAATGCTTGGAAACTTCACTCTAGGAGCCAGAGTTGACAAAGAGGGCGAGTTCTACTTCAGAAAGCTTAGAATTTAAGTGTAAGTTCAGAATAACGGATATAGAGCATAGGAAAACTGTAGGGTAGATTTTTTTAAGTACCATAGACCATCACTTCTTACCTCCCCATAACATTCCTAAGAAACCTCAGGCTTACAGCCTGGTCAAAGTTAATGGAAAAAATTCTTTCCAGGGTTCGACTTCAGTTGGAACCAAACAAAGTATGCTCTTAGTAACTGAAACACGATTCACAAGTGGCCCCAGAGCTTTAGTGGGGAGCTCACCAAACTCTTCTGATTGAAGTGATCAAGTCTTTATAGAAAGAAAAGAAGTAGAAGTGTGGTTAAAAACTCTTCAAGGGCAGAAGTACGGTGTGAGCAAGAGGTTGGGAGGGACATCATAGCCAAGACAGCCTGACCCAAATTGACCAAAGGGATACTCCGTGCGCTATGCTGTCATGCTCAGCAATAAAAAAATCTTAGGGAAGGGGGGCAATGCTCATGGTTATGGCTTTTGTCTTCCCAAAGAACTGCTATGTGTGCTGAGGCCCTGCTTTCCAGGAAGTGGCTGGACATCTGCCTGCTGATGGGAAGTAGTGAAGGAATGCCTCTATTTTTGCTTTGCTTGCGTGCACAGTTTTCGCTGCACCTCTTAAACTGTCATTATCTCAGTCACAGAGTTAGCCTCCCCTGCCGGAGAGGGAGCCGCCACAGGCACACGCTGCATTCCACCCTCTGGTTCTCCCTGCGTGACTAGGAGAAGGATATGAGGGCGTGGGATGGTGAGCCTACCTCGAAGCTAGAAGCCTATGCGTGTGACCTGTGGGGGAAGACAGCTGTTAAGAGGGGCCATCCAAGAAGGCTGTCGCTCCAGTTGTTATTGAGACGATGGAAGGCAACCAGCAATCCCCCAGACTTAGGAGAAGGGCTAGAGAAGAGCTCTCATCCAGATTTTGGTGATGAGACTTCTGGTCCGGCTCCAATGAGGAACAGAGGGTCCCTGTCTTAGGCCAGGCAGAGGAAAGGGATGGCCGGGTTTACTGGACTGTGTGGATTCGATGGCCTGGCACATCAGACCCACAGGAGTATATGGTGCGGTGGACACCCGGTGCACAGAGTACCCTAATGCCGTCGGGGCACAAAGAGGCGGAACCCATCTGGATTTCTGGAGTGACGGGGGGGGGGGGGGGGTGGGGGTGGGTGTGGGTGTGGGGGGGTGTGTGTGTGTGTCCCGACAGTTGTCTGTGTTGGAGGCCAATGTGAGCCTAATAGGGGACAAGTGGCAGAAGTATCCTACTGTGACTGGCCCGGAGGCCCTGTGTATCCTCAGCGCAGACTACCTCAGGAGAAGGTTCCCGCAGAGACCCAAAAGGGTATTGGTGGACTTTGGCGTAGCCACTGTGGACGCAGAGAGGATTAAACGGCTATATACCTTTCTCAGTCTCTTGGAGGATCCCTCTGGTGTGGGGTTGCTGTGGGTCGAAGAACAGCAGGTGCCGATCGCTGCCGTGACGGTGCACTGACAGCAGTATTGCACCGAGACGCCCTGGTTCCTATCCATGAGCTGATAGATTGACTGGAGAGCCAAGGAGCGATCAGCAAGGCTCGCTCACCCTTTAATAATCCCATATGGCCAGTGGAAAAGCCTTGACAGAGGGTGGAGACTAAGGGTAGACTATCGTGGCCTGAACAAAGTCACGCCGTCACTGAGCGTTGCTGTACCAGGCACGCTAGAGCTCCAATACAAACCGGAGTCCAAGTCGGCCAGGTGGTACGCTACAATTGACGTTGCCAATGTGTTCTTCTCGATTCCTTTGGCAGCAGAGATGTGAGAAACGTGCTTCACGCTGCGGCCAGGGAGCATGGCCTCACCTGGAGCCTCTGGCAGAAAGCACCCGGAGAGACTTGAGGTTGACCTCTAGGGTTTTGGAGCCGAGGGTATAGAGGATCGAAGGCCCGCCACGCCTTGACTGGAAAAGAGATACCGGCAGCATATGAGGGGTTAAAGCTCCTTCAGAAATAGCTTGTACTGAAGCACAGCTCCCCTTGGCACTGCGATTGCCTGTGCTACACTGGATGTTCAAAGGGAGGGGCCCCTCTACCCATCGTACGACCCATGCTTCGTGGAGTAAAGTGGGCTCGGGATCCCATAAAGTGAGCTCAAATGGGTGTAGTGGGTTAACCTCGGCTGGCTGCCAGGTGCCCACCAAGGCGCTCCGTGACTCCCCCTCCTCAACTGGAGAGGGGAGGGGGGGGAAAGACAAAGGCTAAAAGGCTTGTGGGTCGAGATAAGGACAGGGATGTCGCTCAGCAATTACCGTCAGGGGCAAAACAGACTCGACTCGGGGAAAATGAATTTAATTTATTGCCAGTTAACAACGGAGTAGGATAATGAGAAATAAGAACAAACCTAGAAAACACCTTCCCCCCCCCATACCCCTCCCTTCTTCCCGGGCTCAGCTTCACTCCCGACTTCTCTACCTCCTCCTCCCCTCCCCACCCCACCCCGAGCGGTGCGGGGACGGGGAATGGGGGTTGAAGTCACTTCATTACACATTGCCTCTGCTGCTCCTTCCTCTTCACACTCTTCCCCTGCTCCAGCGTGGGGTCCCAGCCACAGGAGGCAGTCCTTCACAAACTTCTCCAACGTGGGCCCTTCCCAAGTGCTGCAGTTTTCACGAACTGCTCCAGCATGGGTCCTTTCCACGGGCGCAGTCCTTCAGGAAGGGACTGCTCCAGCGTGGGTCCCCCGCGGGGTCACAAGTGCTGCCAGCAAACCTGCTCCAGGGTGGGCTCCTCTCCACGGGGCCACAGGTCTTGAAGAGCTCTTGAAGGTATTATTAATTAAATCTAAAACTTTGTTTCATGGATTGCAGTCTGAACTCTGCTAGGAGGCTAGCTAAGATCACTTCATTGGCCATAAGAGCACATCAAAATACACTAAGCATTTAATAGATGGATAAAAAGATACACTTTTAGTGGACTAGGAACAGTTAAGGCAAATACACTGGTGAGAATTTGTACCAGTCTCTGAGGTCAGTTGATCAGCAAATGTTTACAGGCCGCCACAACTGTCGAATGCGATTCCTTCTCAGCCGAGAAAGCGAATCCTGCAGTCGTCACGTGTTTGGATAAACTAGAAGTGTGCTTGGTGTGTATATGGCTTTTCTGGGGTGGGTGGGGTTTTTTGTTTGCTTCCTGTGCATCATGAAAAATGCTTGGAAACTTCACTCTAGGAGCCAGAGTTGACAAAGAGGCGAGTTCTACTTCAGAAAGCTTAGAATTTAAGTGTAAGTTCAGAATAACGGATATAGAGCATAGGAAAACTGTAGGGTAGATTTTTTAAGTACCATAGACCATCACTTCTTACCTCCCCATAACATTCCTAAGAAACCTCAGGCTTACAGCCTGGTCAAAGTTAATGGAAAAAATTCTTTCCAGGGTTCGACTTCAGTTGGAACCAAACAAAGTATGCTCTTAGTAACTGAAACACGATTCACAAGTGGCCCCAGAGCTTTAGTGGGAGCTCACCAAACTCTTCTGATTGAAGTGATCAAGTCTTTATAGAAAGAAAAGAAGTAGAAGTGTGGTTAAAAACTCTTCAAGGGCAGAAGTACGGTGTGAGCAAGAGGTTGGGAGGGGACATCATAGCCAAGACAGCCTGACCCAAATTGACCAAAGGGATACTCCGTGCGCTATGCTGTCATGCTCAGCAATAAAAAAATCTTAGGGAAGGGGGGCAATGCTCATGGTTATGGCTTTTGTCTTCCCAAAGAACTGCTATGTGTGCTGAGGCCCTGCTTTCCAGGAAGTGGCTGGACATCTGCCTGCTGATGGGAAGTAGTGAAGGAATGCCTCTATTTTTTGCTTTGCTTGCGTGCACAGTTTTCGCTGCACCTCTTAAACTGTCATTATCTCAGTCACAGAGTTAGCCTCCCCCTGCCGGAGCGAAAGGGAGCCGCCACAGGCACACGCTGCATTCCACCCTCTGGTTCTCCCTGCGTGACTAGGAGAAGGATATGAGGGCGTGGGATGGTGAGCCTACCTCGAAGCTAGAAGCCTATGCGTGTGACCTGTGGGGAAGACAGCTGTTAAGAGGGCCATCCAAGAAGGCTGTCGCTCCAGTTGTTATTGAGACGATGGAAGGCAACCAGCAATCCCCCAGACTTAGGAGAAGGGCTAGAGAAGAGCTCTCATCCAGATTTTGGTGATGAGACTTCTGGTCCGGCTCCAATGAGGAACAGAGGGTCCCTGTCTTAGGCCAGGCAGAGGAAAGGGATGGCCGGGTTTACTGGACTGTGTGGATTCGATGGCCTGGCACATCAGACCCACAGGAGTATATGGTGCGGTGGACACCCGGTGCACAGAGTACCCTAATGCCGTCGGGGCACAAAGAGGCGGAACCCATCTGGATTTCTGGAGTGACGGGGGGGGGTGGGGGGGGGGGTGGGGGTGGGTGTGGGTGTGGTGGGGGGGGGTGTGTGTGTGTCCCGACAGTTGTCTGTGTTGGAGGCCAATGTGAGCCTAATAGGGGACAAGTGGCAGAAGTATCCTACTGTGACTGGCCCGGAGGCCCTGTGTATCCTCAGCGCAGACTACCTCAGGAGAAGGTTCCCGCAGAGACCCAAAAGGGTATTGGTGGACTTTGGCGTAGCCACTGTGGACGCAGAGAGGATTAAACGGCTATATACCTTTCTCAGTCTCTTGGAGGATCCCTCTGGTGTGGGGTTGCTGTGGGTCGAAGAACAGCAGGTGCCGATCGCTGCCGTGACGGTGCACTGACAGCAGTATTGCACCGAGACGCCCTGGTTCCTATCCATGAGCTGATAGATTGACTGGAGAGCCAAGGAGCGATCAGCAAGGCTCGCTCACCCTTTAATAATCCCATATGGCCAGTGGAAAAGCCTTGACAGAGGGTGGAGACTAAGGGTAGACTATCGTGGCCTGAACAAAGTCACGCCGTCACTGAGCGTTGCTGTACCAGGCACGCTAGAGCTCCAATACAAACCGGAGTCCAAGTCGGCCAGGTGGTGCGCTACAATTGACGTTGCCAATGTGTTCTTCTCGATTCCTTTGGCAGCAGAGATGTGAGAAACGTGCTTCACGCTGCGGCCAGGGAGCATGGCCTCACCTGGAGCCTCTGGCAGAAAGCACCCGGAGAGACTTGAGGTTGACCTCTAGGGTTTTGGAGCCGAGGGTATAGAGGATCGAAGGCCCGCCACGCCTTGACTGGAAAAGAGATACCGGCAGCATATGAGGGGTTAAAGCTCCTTCAGAAATAGCTTGTACTGAAGCACAGCTCCCCTTGGCACTGCGATTGCCTGTGCTACACTGGATGTTCAAAGGGAGGGGCCCCTCTACCCATCGTACGACCCATGCTTCGTGGAGTAAAGTGGGCTCGGGATCCCATAAAGTGAGCTCAAATGGGTGTAGTGGGTTAACCTCGGCTGGCTGCCAGGTGCCCACCAAGGCGCTCCGTGACTCCCCCTCCTCAACTGGAGAGGGGAGGGGGGGGGAAAGACAAAAGGCTAAAAGGCTTGTGGGTCGAGATAAGGACAGGGATGTCGCTCAGCAATTACCGTCAGGGGCAAAACAGACTCGACTCGGGGAAAATGAATTTAATTTATTGCCAGTTAACAACGGAGTAGGATAATGAGAAATAAGAACAAACCTAGAAAACACCTTCCCCCCCCATACCCCTCCCTTCTTCCCGGGCTCAGCTTCACTCCCGACTTCTCTACCTCCTCCTCCCCTCCCCACCCCACCCCGAGCGGTGCGGGGACGGGGAATGGGGTTGAAGTCACTTCATTACACATTGCCTCTGCTGCTCCTTCCTCTTCACACTCTTCCCCTGCTCCAGCGTGGGGTCCCAGCCACAGGAGGCAGTCCTTCACAAACTTCTCCAACGTGGGCCCTTCCCAAGTGCTGCAGTTTTTCACGAACTGCTCCAGCATGGAGTCCTTTCCACGGGCGCAGTCCTTCAGGATGGGACTGCTCCAGCGTGGGTCCCCCGCGGGGTCACAAGTGCTGCCAGCAAACCTGCTCCAGGGTGGGCTCCTCTCCACGGGGCCACAGGTCTTGAAGAGCTCTTGAAGGTATTATTAATTAAATCTAAAACTTTGTTTCATGGATTGCAGTCTGAACTCTGCTAGGAGGCTAGCTAAGATCACTTCATTGGCCATAAGAGCACATCAAAATACACTAAGCATTTAATAGATGGATAAAAGATACACTTTTAGTGGACTAGGAACAGTTAAGGCAAATACACTGGTGAGAATTTGTACCAGTCTCTGAGGTCAGTTGATCAGCAAATGTTTACAGGCCGCCACAACTGTCGAATGCGATTCCTTCTCAGCCGAGAAAGCAGATCCTGCAGTCGTCACGTGTTTGGATAAACTAGAAGTGTGCTTGGTGTGTATATGGCTTTTTCTGGGGTGGGTGGGGTTTTTTGTTTGCTTCCTGTGCATCATGAAAAATGCTTGGAAACTTCACTCTAGGAGCCAGAGTTGACAAAGAGGGCGAGTTCTACTTCAGAAAGCTTAGAATTTAAGTGTAAGTTCAGAATAACGGATATAGAGCATAGGAAAACTGTAGGGTAGATTTTTTAAGTACCATAGACCATCACTTCTTACCTCCCCATAACATTCCTAAGAAACCTCAGGCTTACAGCCTGGTCAAAGTTAATGGAAAAAATTCTTTCCAGGGTTCGACTTCAGTTGGAACCAAACAAAGTATGCTCTTAGTAACTGAAACACGATTCACAAGTGGCCCCAGAGCTTTAGTGGGGAGCTCACCAAACTCTTCTGATTGAAGTGATCAAGTCTTTATAGAAAGAAAAGAAGTAGAAGTGTGGTTAAAAACTCTTCAAGGGCAGAAGTACGGTGTGAGCAAGAGGTTGGGAGGGACATCATAGCCAAGACAGCCTGACCCAAATTGACCAAAGGGATACTCCGTGCGCTATGCTGTCATGCTCAGCAATAAAAAATCTTAGGGAAGGGGGGCAATGCTCATGGTTATGGCTTTTGTCTTCCCAAAGAACTGCTATGTGTGCTGAGGCCCTGCTTTCCAGGAAGTGGCTGGACATCTGCCTGCTGATGGGAAGTAGTGAAGGAATGCCTCTATTTTTGCTTTGCTTGCGTGCACAGTTTTCGCTGCACCTCTTAAACTGTCATTATCTCAGTCACAGAGTTAGCCTCCCCCTGCCGGAGAGAGGGAGCCGCCACAGGCACACGCTGCATTCCACCCTCTGGTTCTCCCTGCGTGACTAGGAGAAGGATATGAGGGCGTGGGATGGTGAGCCTACCTCGAAGCTAGAAGCCTATGCGTGTGACCTGTGGGGGAAGACAGCTGTTAAGAGGGCCATCCAAGAAGGCTGTCGCTCCAGTTGTTATTGAGACGATGGAAGGCAACCAGCAATCCCCAGACTTAGGAGAAGGGCTAGAGAAGAGCTCTCATCCAGATTTTGGTGATGAGACTTCTGGTCCGGCTCCAATGAGGAACAGAGGGTCCCTGTCTTAGGCCAGGCAGAGGAAAGGGATGGCCGGGTTTACTGGACTGTGTGGATTCGATGGCCTGGCACATCAGACCCACAGGAGTATATGGTGCGGTGGACACCCGGTGCACAGAGTACCCTAATGCCGTCGGGGCACAAAGAGGCGGAACCCATCTGGATTTCTGGAGTGACGGGGGGTGGGGGGGGGTGGGGGTGGGTGTGGGTGTGGTGGGGGGGGTGTGTGTGTGTCCCGACAGTTGTCTGTGTTGGAGGCCAATGTGAGCCTAATAGGGGACAAGTGGCAGAAGTATCCTACTGTGACTGGCCCGGAGGCCCTGTGTATCCTCAGCGCAGACTACCTCAGGAGAAGGTTCCCGCAGAGACCCAAAAGGGTATTGGTGGACTTTGGCGTAGCCACTGTGGACGCAGAGAGGATTAAACGGCTATATACCTTTCTCAGTCTCTTGGAGGATCCCTCTGGTGTGGGGTTGCTGTGGGTCGAAGAACAGCAGGTGCCGATCGCTGCCGTGACGGTGCACTGACAGCAGTATTGCACCGAGACGCCCTGGTTCCTATCCATGAGCTGATAGATTGACTGGAGAGCCAAGGAGCGATCAGCAAGGCTCGCTCACCCTTTAATAATCCCATATGGCCAGTGGAAAAGCCTTGACAGAGGGTGGAGACTAAGGGTAGACTATCGTGGCCTGAACAAAGTCACGCCGTCACTGAGCGTTGCTGTACCAGGCACGCTAGAGCTCCAATACAAACCGGAGTCCAAGTCGGCCAGGTGGTACGCTACAATTGACGTTGCCAATGTGTTCTTCTCGATTCCTTTGGCAGCAGAGATGTGAGAAACGTGCTTCACGCTGCGGCCAGGGAGCATGGCCTCACCTGGAGCCTCTGGCAGAAAGCACCCGGAGAGACTTGAGGTTGACCTCTAGGGTTTTGGAGCCGAGGGTATAGAGGATCGAAGGCCCGCCACGCCTTGACTGGAAAAGAGATACCGGCAGCATATGAGGGGTTAAAGCTCCTTCAGAAATAGCTTGTACTGAAGCACAGCTCCCCTTGGCACTGCGATTGCCTGTGCTACACTGGATGTTCAAAGGGAGGGGCCCCTCTACCCATCGTACGACCCATGCTTCGTGGAGTAAAGTGGGCTCGGGATCCCATAAAGTGAGCTCAAATGGGTGTAGTGGGTTAACCTCGGCTGGCTGCCAGGTGCCCACCAAGGCGCTCCGTGACTCCCCCTCCTCAACTGGAGAGGGGAGGGGGGGGGGAAAGACAAAGGCTAAAAGGCTTGTGGGTCGAGATAAGGACAGGGATGTCGCTCAGCAATTACCGTCAGGGGCAAAACAGACTCGACTCGGGGAAAATGAATTTAATTTATTGCCAGTTAACAACGGAGTAGGATAATGAGAAATAAGAACAAACCTAGAAAACACCTCCCCCCCCCCATACCCCTCCCTTCTTCCCGGGCTCAGCTTCACTCCCGACTTCTCTACCTCCTCCTCCCCCTCCCCACCCCCACCCCGAGCGGTGCGGGGACGGGGAATGGGGGTTGAAGTCACTTCATTACACATTGCCTCTGCTGCTCCTTCCTCTTCACACTCTTCCCCTGCTCCAGCGTGGGGTCCCACCCACGGGAGGCAGTCCTTCACAAACTTCTCCAACGTGGGCCCTTCCCAAGTGCTGCAGTTTTCACGAACTGCTCCAGCATGGGTCCTTTCCACGGGCGCAGTCCTTCAGGAAGGGACTGCTCCAGCGTGGGTCCCCCGCGGGGTCACAAGTGCTGCCAGCAAACCTGCTCCAGGGTGGGCTCCTCTCCACGGGGCCACAGGTCTTGAAGAGCTCTTGAAGGTATTATTAATTAAATCTAAAACTTTGTTTCATGGATTGCAGTCTGAACTCTGCTAGGAGGCTAGCTAAGATCACTTCATTGGCCATAAGAGCACATCAAAATACACTAAGCATTTAATAGATGGATAAAAAGATACACTTTTAGTGGACTAGGAACAGTTAAGGCAAATACACTGGTGAGAATTTGTACCAGTCTCTGAGGTCAGTTGATCAGCAAATGTTTACAGGCCGCCACAACTGTCGAATGCGATTCCTTCTCAGCCGAGAAAGCAGATCCTGCAGTCGTCACGTGTTTGGATAAACTAGAAGTGTGCTTGGTGTGTATATGGCTTTTTCTGGGGTGGGTGGGGTTTCCTTGTTTGCTTCCTGTGCATCATGAAAAATGCTTGGAAACTTCACTCTAGGAGCCAGAGTTGACAAAGAGGCGAGTTCTACTTCAGAAAGCTTAGAATTTAAGTGTAAGTTCAGAATAACGGATATAGAGCATAGGAAAACTGTAGGGTAGTATTTTTTAAGTACCATAGACCATCACTTCTTACCTCCCCATAACATTCCTAAGAAACCTCAGGCTTACAGCCTGGTCAAAGTTAATGGAAAAAATTCTTTCCAGGGTTCGACTTCAGTTGGAACCAAACAAAGTATGCTCTTAGTAACTGAAACACGATTCACAAGTGGCCCCAGAGCTTTAGTGGGGAGCTCACCAAACTCTTCTGATTGAAGTGATCAAGTCTTTATAGAAAGAAAAGAAGTAGAAGTGTGGTTAAAAACTCTTCAAGGGCAGAAGTACGGTGTGAGCAAGAGGTTGGGAGGGGACATCATAGCCAAGACAGCCTGACCCAAATTGACCAAAGGGATACTCCGTGCGCTATGCTGTCATGCTCAGCAATAAAAAATCTTAGGGAAGGGGGGCAATGCTCATGGTTATGGCTTTTGTCTTCCCAAAGAACTGCTATGTGTGCTGAGGCCCTGCTTTCCAGGAAGTGGCTGGACATCTGCCTGCTGATGGGAAGTAGTGAAGGAATGCCTCTATTTTTTGCTTTGCTTGCGTGCACAGTTTTCGCTGCACCTCTTAAACTGTCATTATCTCAGTCACAGAGTTAGCCTCCCCCTGCCGGAGAGAGGGAGCCGCCACAGGCACACGCTGCATTCCACCCTCTGGTTCTCCCTGCGTGACTAGGAGAAGGATATGAGGGCGTGGGATGGTGAGCCTACCTCGAAGCTAGAAGCCTATGCGTGTGACCTGTGGGGGAAGACAGCTGTTAAGAGGGCCATCCAAGAAGGCTGTCGCTCCAGTTGTTATTGAGACGATGGAAGGCAACCAGCAATCCCCCAGACTTAGGAGAAGGGCTAGAGAAGAGCTCTCATCCAGATTTTGGTGATGAGACTTCTGGTCCGGCTCCAATGAGGAACAGAGGGTCCCTGTCTTAGGCCAGGCAGAGGAAAGGGATGGCCGGGTTTACTGGACTGTGTGGATTCGATGGCCTGGCACATCAGACCCACAGGAGTATATGGTGCGGTGGACACCCGGTGCACAGAGTACCCTAATGCCGTCGGGGCACAAAGAGGCGGAACCCATCTGGATTTCTGGAGTGACGGGGGGTGGGGGGGGGGTGGGGTGGGTGTGGGTGTGGTGGGGGTGTGTGTGTGTGTCCCGACAGTTGTCTGTGTTGGAGGCCAATGTGAGCCTAATAGGGGACAAGTGGCAGAAGTATCCTACTGTGACTGGCCCGGAGGCCCTGTGTATCCTCAGCGCAGACTACCTCAGGAGAAGGTTCCCGCAGAGACCCAAAAGGTATTGGTGGACTTTGGCGTAGCCACTGTGGACGCAGAGAGGATTAAACGGCTATATACCTTTCTCAGTCTCTTGGAGGATCCCTCTGGTGTGGGGTTGCTGTGGGTCGAAGAACAGCAGGTGCCGATCGCTGCCGTGACGGTGCACTGACAGCAGTATTGCACCGAGACGCCCTGGTTCCTATCCATGAGCTGATAGATTGACTGGAGAGCCAAGGAGCGATCAGCAAGGCTCGCTCACCCTTTAATAATCCCATATGGCCAGTGGAAAAGCCTTGACAGAGGGTGGAGACTAAGGGTAGACTATCGTGGCCTGAACAAAGTCACGCCGTCACTGAGCGTTGCTGTACCAGGCACGCTAGAGCTCCAATACAAACCGGAGTCCAAGTCGGCCAGGTGGTACGCTACAATTGACGTTGCCAATGTGTTCTTCTCGATTCCTTTGGCAGCAGAGATGTGAGAAACGTGCTTCACGCTGCGGCCAGGGAGCATGGCCTCACCTGGAGCCTCTGGCAGAAAGCACCCGGAGAGACTTGAGGTTGACCTCTAGGGTTTTGGAGCCGAGGGTATAGAGGATCGAAGGCCCGCCACGCCTTGACTGGAAAAGAGATACCGGCAGCATATGAGGGGTTAAAGCTCCTTCAGAAATAGCTTGTACTGAAGCACAGCTCCCCTTGGCACTGCGATTGCCTGTGCTACACTGGATGTTCAAAGGGAGGGGCCCCTCTACCCATCGTACGACCCATGCTTCGTGGAGTAAAGTGGGCTCGGGATCCCATAAAGTGAGCTCAAATGGGTGTAGTGGGTTAACCTCGGCTGGCTGCCAGGTGCCCACCAAGGCGCTCCGTGACTCCCCCTCCTCAACTGGAGAGGGGAGGGGGGGGAAAGACAAAGGCTAAAAGGCTTGTGGGTCGAGATAAGGACAGGGATGTCGCTCAGCAATTACCGTCAGGGGCAAAACAGACTCGACTCGGGGGAAAATGAATTTAATTTATTGCCAGTTAACAACGGAGTAGGATAATGAGAAATAAGAACAAACCTAGAAAACACCTTCCCCCCCCCCCCCCCCATACCCCTCCCTTCTTCCCGGGCTCAGCTTCACTCCCGACTTCTCTACCTCCTCCTCCCCCTCCCCACCCCCACCCCGAGCGGTGCGGGGGGACGGGGAATGGGGGTTGAAGTCACTTCATTACACATTGCCTCTGCTGCTCCTTCCTCTTCACACTCTTCCCCTGCTCCAGCGTGGGGTCCCAGCCACGGGAGGCAGTCCTTCACAAACTTCTCCAACGTGGGCCCTTCCCAAGTGCTGCAGTTTTCACGAACTGCTCCAGCATGGAGTCCTTTCCACGGGGCGCAGTCCTTCAGGAAGGGACTGCTCCAGCGTGGGTCCCCCGCGGGGTCACAAGTGCTGCCAGCAAACCTGCTCCAGGGTGGGCTCCTCTCCACGGGGCCACAGGTCTTGAAGAGCTCTTGAAGGTATTATTAATTAAATCTAAAACTTTGTTTCATGGATTGCAGTCTGAACTCTGCTAGGAGGCTAGCTAAGATCACTTCATTGGCCATAAGAGCACATCAAAATACACTAAGCATTTAATAGATGGATAAAAAGATACACTTTTAGTGGACTAGGAACAGTTAAGGCAAATACACTGGTGAGAATTTGTACCAGTCTCTGAGGTCAGTTGATCAGCAAATGTTTACAGGCCGCCACAACTGTCGAATGCGATTCCTTCTCAGCCGAGAATGCGAATCCTGCAGTCGTCACGTGTTTGGATAAACTAGAAGTGTGCTTGGTGTGTATATGGCTTTTTCTGGGGTGGGTGGGGTGTGGTTGTTTGCTTCCTGTGCATCATGAAAAATGCTTGGAAACTTCACTCTAGGAGCCAGAGTTGACAAAGAGGGCGAGTTCTACTTCAGAAAGCTTAGAATTTAAGTGTAAGTTCAGAATAACGGATATAGAGCATAGGAAAACTGTAGGGTAGATTTTTTTAAGTACCATAGACCATCACTTCTTACCTCCCCATAACATTCCTAAGAAACCTCAGGCTTACAGCCTGGTCAAAGTTAATGGAAAAAATTCTTTCCAGGGTTCGACTTCAGTTGGAACCAAACAAAGTATGCTCTTAGTAACTGAAACACGATTCACAAGTGGCCCCAGAGCTTTAGTGGGGAGCTCACCAAACTCTTCTGATTGAAGTGATCAAGTCTTTATAGAAAGAAAAGAAGTAGAAGTGTGGTTAAAAACTCTTCAAGGGCAGAAGTACGGTGTGAGCAAGAGGTTGGGAGGGACATCATAGCCAAGACAGCCTGACCCAAATTGACCAAAGGGATACTCCGTGCGCTATGCTGTCATGCTCAGCAATAAAAAAATCTTAGGGAAGGGGGGCAATGCTCATGGTTATGGCTTTTGTCTTCCCAAAGAACTGCTATGTGTGCTGAGGCCCTGCTTTCCAGGAAGTGGCTGGACATCTGCCTGCTGATGGGAAGTAGTGAAGGAATGCCTCTATTTTTTGCTTTGCTTGCGTGCACAGTTTTCGCTGCACCTCTTAAACTGTCATTATCTCAGTCACAGAGTTAGCCTCCCCCTGCCGGAAAGGGAGCCGCCACAGGCACACGCTGCATTCCACCCTCTGGTTCTCCCTGCGTGACTAGGAGAAGGATATGAGGGCGTGGGATGGTGAGCCTACCTCGAAGCTAGAAGCCTATGCGTGTGACCTGTGGGGGAAGACAGCTGTTAAGAGGGCCATCCAAGAAGGCTGTCGCTCCAGTTGTTATTGAGACGATGGAAGGCAACCAGCAATCCCCAGACTTAGGAGAAGGGCTAGAGAAGAGCTCTCATCCAGATTTTGGTGATGAGACTTCTGGTCCGGCTCCAATGAGGAACAGAGGGTCCCTGTCTTAGGCCAGGCAGAGGAAAGGGATGGCCGGGTTTACTGGACTGTGTGGATTCGATGGCCTGGCACATCAGACCCACAGGAGTATATGGTGCGGTGGACACCCGGTGCACAGAGTACCCTAATGCCGTCGGGGCACAAAGAGGCGGAACCCATCTGGATTTCTGGAGTGACGGGGGGTGGGGGTGGGGGTGGGGGTGGGTGTGGGTGTGGTGGGGCGGGGTGTGTGTGTGTCCCGACAGTTGTCTGTGTTGGAGGCCAATGTGAGCCTAATAGGGGACAAGTGGCAGAAGTATCCTACTGTGACTGGCCCGGAGGCCCTGTGTATCCTCAGCGCAGACTACCTCAGGAGAAGGTTCCCGCAGAGACCCAAAAGGTATTGGTGGACTTTGGCGTAGCCACTGTGGACGCAGAGAGGATTAAACGGCTATATACCTTTCTCAGTCTCTTGGAGGATCCCTCTGGTGTGGGGTTGCTGTGGGTCGAAGAACAGCAGGTGCCGATCGCTGCCGTGACGGTGCACTGACAGCAGTATTGCACCGAGACGCCCTGGTTCCTATCCATGAGCTGATAGATTGACTGGAGAGCCAAGGAGCGATCAGCAAGGCTCGCTCACCCTTTAATAATCCCATATGGCCAGTGGAAAAGCCTTGACAGAGGGTGGAGACTAAGGGTAGACTATCGTGGCCTGAACAAAGTCACGCCGTCACTGAGCGTTGCTGTACCAGGCACGCTAGAGCTCCAATACAAACCGGAGTCCAAGTCGGCCAGGTGGTACGCTACAATTGACGTTGCCAATGTGTTCTTCTCGATTCCTTTGGCAGCAGAGATGTGAGAAACGTGCTTCACGCTGCGGCCAGGGAGCATGGCCTCACCTGGAGCCTCTGGCAGAAAGCACCCGGAGAGACTTGAGGTTGACCTCTAGGGTTTTGGAGCCGAGGGTATAGAGGATCGAAGGCCCGCCACGCCTTGACTGGAAAAGAGATACCGGCAGCATATGAGGGGTTAAAGCTCCTTCAGAAATAGCTTGTACTGAAGCACAGCTCCCCTTGGCACTGCGATTGCCTGTGCTACACTGGATGTTCAAAGGGAGGGGCCCCTCTACCCATCGTACGACCCATGCTTCGTGGAGTAAAGTGGGCTCGGGATCCCATAAAGTGAGCTCAAATGGGTGTAGTGGGTTAACCTCGGCTGGCTGCCAGGTGCCCACCAAGGCGCTCCGTGACTCCCCCTCCTCAACTGGAGAGGGGAGGGGGGGGGGAAAGACAAAGGCTAAAAGGCTTGTGGGTCGAGATAAGGACAGGGATGTCGCTCAGCAATTACCGTCAGGGGCAAAACAGACTCGACTCGGGGAAAATGAATTTAATTTATTGCCAGTTAACAACGGAGTAGGATAATGAGAAATAAGAACAAACCTAGAAAACACCTCCCCCCCCCCCCCCCATACCCCTCCCTGCTTCCCAGGCTCAGCTTCACTCCCGACTTCTCTACCTCCTCCTCCCCCTCCCCACCCCCACCCCGAGCGGTGCGGGGGACGAGAAATGGGGGTTGAAGTCACTTCATTACACATTGCCTCTGCTGCTCCTTCCTCTTCACACTCTTCCCCTGCTCCAGCGTGGGGTCCCAGCCACGGGAGGCAGTCCTTCACAAACTTCTCCAACGTGGGCCCTTCCCAAGTGCTGCAGTTTTTCACGAACTGCTCCAGCATGGGTCCTTTCCACGGGCGCAGTCCTTCAGGAAGGGACTGCTCCAGCGTGGGTCCCCCGCGGGGTCACAAGTGCTGCCAGCAAACCTGCTCCAGGGTGGGCTCCTCTCCACGGGGCCACAGGTCTTGAAGAGCTCTTGAAGGTATTATTAATTAAATCTAAAACTTTGTTTCATGGATTGCAGTCTGAACTCTGCTAGGAGGCTAGCTAAGATCACTTCATTGGCCATAAGAGCACATCAAAATACACTAAGCATTTAATAGATGGATAAAAAGATACACTTTTAGTGGACTAGGAACAGTTAAGGCAAATACACTGGTGAGAATTTGTACCAGTCTCTGAGGTCAGTTGATCAGCAAATGTTTACAGGCCGCCACAACTGTCGAATGCGATTCCTTCTCAGCCGAGAAAACGAATCCTGCAGTCGTCACGTGTTTGGATAAACTAGAAGTGTGCTTGGTGTGTATATGGCTTTTCTGGGGTGGGTGGGGTTTTTTGTTTGCTTCCTGTGCATCATGAAAAATGCTTGGAAACTTCACTCTAGGAGCCAGAGTTGACAAAGAGGGCGAGTTCTACTTCAGAAAGCTTAGAATTTAAGTGTAAGTTCAGAATAACGGATATAGAGCATAGGAAAACTGTAGGGTAGATTTTTTTAAGTACCATAGACCATCACTTCTTACCTCCCCATAACATTCCTAAGAAACCTCAGGCTTACAGCCTGGTCAAAGTTAATGGAAAAAATTCTTTCCAGGGTTCGACTTCAGTTGGAACCAAACAAAGTATGCTCTTAGTAACTGAAACACGATTCACAAGTGGCCCCAGAGCTTTAGTGGGGAGCTCACCAAACTCTTCTGATTGAAGTGATCAAGTCTTTATAGAAAGAAAAGAAGTAGAAGTGTGGTTAAAAACTCTTCAAGGGCAGAAGTACGGTGTGAGCAAGAGGTTGGGAGGGGACATCATAGCCAAGACAGCCTGACCCAAATTGACCAAAGGGATACTCCGTGCGCTATGCTGTCATGCTCAGCAATAAAAAAATCTTAGGGAAGGGGGGCAATGCTCATGGTTATGGCTTTTGTCTTCCCAAAGAACTGCTATGTGTGCTGAGGCCCTGCTTTCCAGGAAGTGGCTGGACATCTGCCTGCTGATGGGAAGTAGTGAAGGAATGCCTCTATTTTTTGCTTTGCTTGCGTGCACAGTTTTCGCTGCACCTCTTAAACTGTCATTATCTCAGTCACAGAGTTAGCCTCCCCCTGCCGGAGAGAGGGAGCCGCCACAGGCACACGCTGCATTCCACCCTCTGGTTCTCCCTGCGTGACTAGGAGAAGGATATGAGGGCGTGGGATGGTGAGCCTACCTCGAAGCTAGAAGCCTATGCGTGTGACCTGTGGGGAAGACAGCTGTTAAGAGGGGCCATCCAAGAAGGCTGTCGCTCCAGTTGTTATTGAGACGATGGAAGGCAACCAGCAATCCCCCAGACTTAGGAGAAGGGCTAGAGAAGAGCTCTCATCCAGATTTTGGTGATGAGACTTCTGGTCCGGCTCCAATGAGGAACAGAGGGTCCCTGTCTTAGGCCAGGCAGAGGAAAGGGATGGCCGGGTTTACTGGACTGTGTGGATTCGATGGCCTGGCACATCAGACCCACAGGAGTATATGGTGCGGTGGACACCCGGTGCACAGAGTACCCTAATGCCGTCGGGGCACAAAGAGGCGGAACCCATCTGGATTTCTGGAGTGACGGGGGGGGCTGGGGGGGGGCGTGGGGGTGGGTGTGGGTGTGTGTGTGGTGGGTGTGTGTGTGTCCCGACAGTTGTCTGTGTTGGAGGCCAATGTGAGCCTAATAGGGGACAAGTGGCAGAAGTATCCTACTGTGACTGGCCCGGAGGCCCTGTGTATCCTCAGCGCAGACTACCTCAGGAGAAGGTTCCCGCAGAGACCCAAAGGGTATTGGTGGACTTTGGCGTAGCCACTGTGGACGCAGAGAGGATTAAACGGCTATATACCTTTCTCAGTCTCTTGGAGGATCCCTCTGGTGTGGGGTTGCTGTGGGTCGAAGAACAGCAGGTGCCGATCGCTGCCGTGACGGTGCACTGACAGCAGTATTGCACCGAGACGCCCTGGTTCCTATCCATGAGCTGATAGATTGACTGGAGAGCCAAGGAGCGATCAGCAAGGCTCGCTCACCCTTTAATAATCCCATATGGCCAGTGGAAAAGCCTTGACAGAGGGTGGAGACTAAGGGTAGACTATCGTGGCCTGAACAAAGTCACGCCGTCACTGAGCGTTGCTGTACCAGGCACGCTAGAGCTCCAATACAAACCGGAGTCCAAGTCGGCCAGGTGGTGGGCTACAATTGACGTTGCCAATGTGTTCTTCTCGATTCCTTTGGCAGCAGAGATGTGAGAAACGTGCTTCACGCTGCGGCCAGGGAGCATGGCCTCACCTGGAGCCTCTGGCAGAAAGCACCCGGAGAGACTTGAGGTTGACCTCTAGGGTTTTGGAGCCGAGGGTATAGAGGATCGAAGGCCCGCCACGCCTTGACTGGAAAAGAGATACCGGCAGCATATGAGGGGTTAAAGCTCCTTCAGAAATAGCTTGTACTGAAGCACAGCTCCCCTTGGCACTGCGATTGCCTGTGCTACACTGGATGTTCAAAGGGAGGGGCCCCTCTACCCATCGTACGACCCATGCTTCGTGGAGTAAAGTGGGCTCGGGATCCCATAAAGTGAGCTCAAATGGGTGTAGTGGGTTAACCTCGGCTGGCTGCCAGGTGCCCACCAAGGCGCTCCGTGACTCCCCCTCCTCAACTGGAGAGGGGAGGGGGGGGGGAAAGACAAAGGCTAAAAGGCTTGTGGGTCGAGATAAGGACAGGGATGTCGCTCAGCAATTACCGTCAGGGGCAAAACAGACTCGACTCGGGGAAAATGAATTTAATTTATTGCCAGTTAACAACGGAGTAGGATAATGAGAAATAAGAACAAACCTAGAAAACACCTTCCCCCCCCATACCCCTCCCTTCTTCCCGGGCTCAGCTTCACTCCCGACTTCTCTACCTCCTCCTCCCCTCCCCACCCCACCCCGAGCGGTGCGGGGGACGGGAATGGGGGTTGAAGTCACTTCATTACACATTGCCTCTGCTGCTCCTTCCTCTTCACACTCTTCCCCTGCTCCAGCGTGGGGTCCCAGCCACAGGAGGCAGTCCTTCACAAACTTCTCCAACGTGGGCCCTTCCCAAGTGCTGCAGTTTTCACGAACTGCTCCAGCATGGGTCCTTTCCACGGGCGCAGTCCTTCAGGAAGGGACTGCTCCAGCGTGGGTCCCCAGCGGGGTCACAAGTGCTGCCAGCAAACCTGCTCCAGGGTGGGCTCCTCTCCACGGGGCCACAGGTCTTGAAGAGCTCTTGAAGGTATTATTAATTAAATCTAAAACTTTGTTTCATGGATTGCAGTCTGAACTCTGCTAGGAGGCTAGCTAAGATCACTTCATTGGCCATAAGAGCACATCAAAATACACTAAGCATTTAATAGATGGATAAAAGATACACTTTTAGTGGACTAGGAACAGTTAAAGGCAAATACACTGGTGAGAATTTGTACCAGTCTCTGAGGTCAGTTGATCAGCAAATGTTTACAGGCCGCCACAACTGTCGAATGCGATTCCTTCTCAGCCGAGAAAGCAGATCCTGCAGTCGTCACGTGTTTGGATAAACTAGAAGTGTGCTTGGTGTGTATATGGCTTTTCTGGGGTGGGTGGGGTTTTTGTTTGCTTCCTGTGCATCATGAAAAATGCTTGGAAACTTCACTCTAGGAGCCAGAGTTGACAAAGAGGGCGAGTTCTACTTCAGAAAGCTTAGAATTTAAGTGTAAGTTCAGAATAACGGATATAGAGCATAGGAAAACTGTAGGGTAGATTTTTTTAAGTACCATAGACCATCACTTCTTACCTCCCCATAACATTCCTAAGAAACCTCAGGCTTACAGCCTGGTCAAAGTTAATGGAAAAAATTCTTTCCAGGGTTCGACTTCAGTTGGAACCAAACAAAGTATGCTCTTAGTAACTGAAACACGATTCACAAGTGGCCCCAGAGCTTTAGTGGGGAGCTCACCAAACTCTTCTGATTGAAGTGATCAAGTCTTTATAGAAAGAAAAGAAGTAGAAGTGTGGTTAAAAACTCTTCAAGGGCAGAAGTACGGTGTGAGCAAGAGGTTGGGAGGGACATCATAGCCAAGACAGCCTGACCCAAATTGACCAAAGGGATACTCCGTGCGCTATGCTGTCATGCTCAGCAATAAAAAAATCTTAGGGAAGGGGGGCAATGCTCATGGTTATGGCTTTTGTCTTCCCAAAGAACTGCTATGTGTGCTGAGGCCCTGCTTTCCAGGAAGTGGCTGGACATCTGCCTGCTGATGGGAAGTAGTGAAGGAATGCCTCTATTTTTTGCTTTGCTTGCGTGCACAGTTTTCGCTGCACCTCTTAAACTGTCATTATCTCAGTCACAGAGTTAGCCTCCCCCTGCCGGAGAGAGGGAGCCGCCACAGGCACACGCTGCATTCCACCCTCTGGTTCTCCCTGCGTGACTAGGAGAAGGATATGAGGGCGTGGGATGGTGAGCCTACCTCGAAGCTAGAAGCCTATGCGTGTGACCTGTGGGGAAGACAGCTGTTAAGAGGGCCATCCAAGAAGGCTGTCGCTCAGTTGTTATTGAGACGATGGAAGGCAACCAGCAATCCCCAGACTTAGGAGAAGGGCTAGAGAAGAGCTCTCATCCAGATTTTGGTGATGAGACTTCTGGTCCGGCTCCAATGAGGAACAGAGGGTCCCTGTCTTAGGCCAGGCAGAGGAAAGGGATGGCCGGGTTTACTGGACTGTGTGGATTCGATGGCCTGGCACATCAGACCCACAGGAGTATATGGTGCGGTGGACACCCGGTGCACAGAGTACCCTAATGCCGTCGGGGCACAAAGAGGCGGAACCCATCTGGATTTCTGGAGTGACGGGGGGGGGTGGGGGGGGGGGGGGGGGTGCGTGTGGGTGTGGTGGGGGGGTGTGTGTGTGTCCCGACAGTTGTCTGTGTTGGAGGCCAATGTGAGCCTAATAGGGGACAAGTGGCAGAAGTATCCTACTGTGACTGGCCCGGAGGCCCTGTGTATCCTCAGCGCAGACTACCTCAGGAGAAGGTTCCCGCAGAGACCCAAAAGGGTATTGGTGGACTTTGGCGTAGCCACTGTGGACGCAGAGAGGATTAAACGGCTATATACCTTTCTCAGTCTCTTGGAGGATCCCTCTGGTGTGGGGTTGCTGTGGGTCGAAGAACAGCAGGTGCCGATCGCTGCCGTGACGGTGCACTGACAGCAGTATTGCACCGAGACGCCCTGGTTCCTATCCATGAGCTGATAGATTGACTGGAGAGCCAAGGAGCGATCAGCAAGGCTCGCTCACCCTTTAATAATCCCATATGGCCAGTGGAAAAGCCTTGACAGAGGGTGGAGACTAAGGGTAGACTATCGTGGCCTGAACAAAGTCACGCCGTCACTGAGCGTTGCTGTACCAGGCACGCTAGAGCTCCAATACAAACCGGAGTCCAAGTCGGCCAGGTGGTGCGCTACAATTGACGTTGCCAATGTGTTCTTCTCGATTCCTTTGGCAGCAGAGATGTGAGAAACGTGCTTCACGCTGCGGCCAGGGAGCATGGCCTCACCTGGAGCCTCTGGCAGAAAGCACCCGGAGAGACTTGAGGTTGACCTCTAGGGTTTTGGAGCCGAGGGTATAGAGGATCGAAGGCCCGCCACGCCTTGACTGGAAAAGAGATACCGGCAGCATATGAGGGGTTAAAGCTCCTTCAGAAATAGCTTGTACTGAAGCACAGCTCCCCTTGGCACTGCGATTGCCTGTGCTACACTGGATGTTCAAAGGGAGGGGCCCCTCTACCCATCGTACGACCCATGCTTCGTGGAGTAAAGTGGGCTCGGGATCCCATAAAGTGAGCTCAAATGGGTGTAGTGGGTTAACCTCGGCTGGCTGCCAGGTGCCCACCAAGGCGCTCCGTGACTCCCCCTCCTCAACTGGAGAGGGGAGGGGGGGGGGAAAGACAAAGGCTAAAAGGCTTGTGGGTCGAGATAAGGACAGGGATGTCGCTCAGCAATTACCGTCAGGGGCAAAACAGACTCGACTCGGGGGAAAATGAATTTAATTTATTGCCAGTTAACAACGGAGTAGGATAATGAGAAATAAGAACAAACCTAGAAAACACCTTCCCCCCCCCATACCCCTCCCTTCTTCCCGGGCTCCAGCTTCACTCCCGACTTCTCTACCTCCTCCTCCCCTCCCCACCCCACCCCGAGCGGTGCGGGGGGACGGGGAATGGGGGTTGAAGTCACTTCATTACACATTGCCTCTGCTGCTCCTTCCTCTTCACACTCTTCCCCTGCTCCAGCGTGGGGTCCCAGCCACAGGAGGCAGTCCTTCACAAACTTCTCCAACGTGGGCCCTTCCCAAGTGCTGCAGTTTTTCACGAACTGCTCCAGCATGGGTCCTTTCCACGGGGCGCAGTCCTTCAGGAAGGGACTGCTCCAGCGTGGGTCCCCCGCGGGGTCACAAGTGCTGCCAGCAAACCTGCTCCAGGGTGGGCTCCTCTCCACGGGGCCACAGGTCTTGAAGAGCTCTTGAAGGTATTATTAATTAAATCTAAAACTTTGTTTCATGGATTGCAGTCTGAACTCTGCTAGGAGGCTAGCTAAGATCACTTCATTGGCCATAAGAGCACATCAAAATACACTAAGCATTTAATAGATGGATAAAAAGATACACTTTTAGTGGACTAGGAACAGTTAAGGCAAATACACTGGTGAGAATTTGTACCAGTCTCTGAGGTCAGTTGATCAGCAAATGTTTACAGGCCGCCACAACTGTCGAATGCGATTCCTTCTCAGCCGAGAAAACGAATCCTGCAGTCGTCACGTGTTTGGATAAACTAGAAGTGTGCTTGGTGTGTATATGGCTTTTCTGGGCTGGGTGGCGTTATGTTGTTTGCTTCCTGTGCATCATGAAAAATGCTTGGAAACTTCACTCTAGGAGCCAGAGTTGACAAAGAGGGCGAGTTCTACTTCAGAAAGCTTAGAATTTAAGTGTAAGTTCAGAATAACGGATATAGAGCATAGGAAAACTGTAGGGTAGATTTTTTTAAGTACCATAGACCATCACTTCTTACCTCCCCATAACATTCCTAAGAAACCTCAGGCTTACAGCCTGGTCAAAGTTAATGGAAAAAATTCTTTCCAGGGTTCGACTTCAGTTGGAACCAAACAAAGTATGCTCTTAGTAACTGAAACACGATTCACAAGTGGCCCCAGAGCTTTAGTGGGAGCTCACCAAACTCTTCTGATTGAAGTGATCAAGTCTTTATAGAAAGAAAAGAAGTAGAAGTGTGGTTAAAAACTCTTCAAGGGCAGAAGTACGGTGTGAGCAAGAGGTTGGGAGGGGACATCATAGCCAAGACAGCCTGACCCAAATTGACCAAAGGGATACTCCGTGCGCTATGCTGTCATGCTCAGCAATAAAAAAATCTTAGGGAAGGGGGGCAATGCTCATGGTTATGGCTTTTGTCTTCCCAAAGAACTGCTATGTGTGCTGAGGCCCTGCTTTCCAGGAAGTGGCTGGACATCTGCCTGCTGATGGGAAGTAGTGAAGGAATGCCTCTATTTTTTGCTTTGCTTGCGTGCACAGTTTTCGCTGCACCTCTTAAACTGTCATTATCTCAGTCACAGAGTTAGCCTCCCCCTGCCGGAGAGAAAGGGAGCCGCCACAGGCACACGCTGCATTCCACCCTCTGGTTCTCCCTGCGTGACTAGGAGAAGGATATGAGGGCGTGGGATGGTGAGCCTACCTCGAAGCTAGAAGCCTATGCGTGTGACCTGTGGGGAAGACAGCTGTTAAGAGGGGCCATCCAAGAAGGCTGTCGCTCCAGTTGTTATTGAGACGATGGAAGGCAACCAGCAATCCCCCAGACTTAGGAGAAGGGCTAGAGAAGAGCTCTCATCCAGATTTTGGTGATGAGACTTCTGGTCCGGCTCCAATGAGGAACAGAGGGTCCCTGTCTTAGGCCAGGCAGAGGAAAGGGATGGCCGGGTTTACTGGACTGTGTGGATTCGATGGCCTGGCACATCAGACCCACAGGAGTATATGGTGCGGTGGACACCCGGTGCACAGAGTACCCTAATGCCGTCGGGGCACAAAGAGGCGGAACCCATCTGGATTTCTGGAGTGACGGGGGGTGGGGGGGGGGTGGGGGTGGGTGTGGGTGTGGCGGGGTGTGTGTGTGTGTCCCGACAGTTGTCTGTGTTGGAGGCCAATGTGAGCCTAATAGGGGACAAGTGGCAGAAGTATCCTACTGTGACTGGCCCGGAGGCCCTGTGTATCCTCAGCGCAGACTACCTCAGGAGAAGGTTCCCGCAGAGACCCAAAAGGGTATTGGTGGACTTTGGCGTAGCCACTGTGGACGCAGAGAGGATTAAACGGCTATATACCTTTCTCAGTCTCTTGGAGGATCCCTCTGGTGTGGGGTTGCTGTGGGTCGAAGAACAGCAGGTGCCGATCGCTGCCGTGACGGTGCACTGACAGCAGTATTGCACCGAGACGCCCTGGTTCCTATCCATGAGCTGATAGATTGACTGGAGAGCCAAGGAGCGATCAGCAAGGCTCGCTCACCCTTTAATAATCCCATATGGCCAGTGGAAAAGCCTTGACAGAGGGTGGAGACTAAGGGTAGACTATCGTGGCCTGAACAAAGTCACGCCGTCACTGAGCGTTGCTGTACCAGGCACGCTAGAGCTCCAATACAAACCGGAGTCCAAGTCGGCCAGGTGGTACGCTACAATTGACGTTGCCAATGTGTTCTTCTCGATTCCTTTGGCAGCAGAGATGTGAGAAACGTGCTTCACGCTGCGGCCAGGGAGCATGGCCTCACCTGGAGCCTCTGGCAGAAAGCACCCGGAGAGACTTGAGGTTGACCTCTAGGGTTTTGGAGCCGAGGGTATAGAGGATCGAAGGCCCGCCACGCCTTGACTGGAAAAGAGATACCGGCAGCATATGAGGGGTTAAAGCTCCTTCAGAAATAGCTTGTACTGAAGCACAGCTCCCCTTGGCACTGCGATTGCCTGTGCTACACTGGATGTTCAAAGGGAGGGGCCCCTCTACCCATCGTACGACCCATGCTTCGTGGAGTAAAGTGGGCTCGGGATCCCATAAAGTGAGCTCAAATGGGTGTAGTGGGTTAACCTCGGCTGGCTGCCAGGTGCCCACCAAGGCGCTCCGTGACTCCCCCTCCTCAACTGGAGAGGGGAGGGGGGGGAAAGACAAAAGGCTAAAGGCTTGTGGGTCGAGATAAGGACAGGGATGTCGCTCAGCAATTACCGTCAGGGGCAAAACAGACTCGACTCGGGGAAAATGAATTTAATTTATTGCCAGTTAACAACGGAGTAGGATAATGAGAAATAAGAACAAACCTAGAAAACACCTTCCCCCCCCCCCATACCCCTCCCTTCTTCCCGGGCTCAGCTTCACTCCCGACTTCTCTACCTCCTCCTCCCCTCCCCACCCCCACCCCGAGCGGTGCGGGGACGGGAATGGGGGTTGAAGTCACTTCATTACACATTGCCTCTGCTGCTCCTTCCTCTTCACACTCTTCCCCTGCTCCAGCGTGGGGTCCCAGCCACAGGAGGCAGTCCTTCACAAACTTCTCCAACGTGGGCCCTTCCCAAGTGCTGCAGTTTTTCACGAACTGCTCCAGCATGGGTCCTTTCCACGGGCGCAGTCCTTCAGGAAGGGACTGCTCCAGCGTGGGTCCCCCGCGGGGTCACAAGTGCTGCCAGCAAACCTGCTCCAGGGTGGGCTCCTCTCCACGGGGCCACAGGTCTTGAAGAGCTCTTGAAGGTATTATTAATTAAATCTAAAACTTTGTTTCATGGATTGCAGTCTGAACTCTGCTAGGAGGCTAGCTAAGATCACTTCATTGGCCATAAGAGCACATCAAAATACACTAAGCATTTAATAGATGGATAAAAAGATACACTTTTAGTGGACTAGGAACGGTTAAGGCAAATACACTGGTGAGAATTTGTACCAGTCTCTGAGGTCAGTTGATCAGCAAATGTTTACAGGCCGCCACAACTGTCGAATGCGATTCCTTCTCAGCCGAGAAAACGAATCCTGCAGTCGTCACGTGTTTGGATAAACTAGAAGTGTGCTTGGTGTGTATATGGCTTTTTCGGGGGGGGGGGGGGTTTTTTTGTTTGCTTCCTGTGCATCATGAAAAATGCTTGGAAACTTCACTCTAGGAGCCAGAGTTGACAAAGAGGGCGAGTTCTACTTCAGAAAGCTTAGAATTTAAGTGTAAGTTCAGAATAACGGATATAGAGCATAGGAAAACTGTAGGGTAGATTTTTTTAAGTACCATAGACCATCACTTCTTACCTCCCCATAACATTCCTAAGAAACCTCAGGCTTACAGCCTGGTCAAAGTTAATGGAAAAAATTCTTTCCAGGGTTCGACTTCAGTTGGAACCAAACAAAGTATGCTCTTAGTAACTGAAACACGATTCACAAGTGGCCCCAGAGCTTTAGTGGGGAGCTCACCAAACTCTTCTGATTGAAGTGATCAAGTCTTTATAGAAAGAAAAGAAGTAGAAGTGTGGTTAAAAACTCTTCAAGGGCAGAAGTACGGTGTGAGCAAGAGGTTGGGAGGGGACATCATAGCCAAGACAGCCTGACCCAAATTGACCAAAGGGATACTCCGTGCGCTATGCTGTCATGCTCAGCAATAAAAAAATCTTAGGGAAGGGGGGCAATGCTCATGGTTATGGCTTTTGTCTTCCCAAAGAACTGCTATGTGTGCTGAGGCCCTGCTTTCCAGGAAGTGGCTGGACATCTGCCTGCTGATGGGAAGTAGTGAAGGAATGCCTCTATTTTTTGCTTTGCTTGCGTGCACAGTTTTCGCTGCACCTCTTAAACTGTCATTATCTCAGTCACAGAGTTAGCCTCCCCCTGCCGGAGGGAATGGGAGCCGCCACAGGCACACGCTGCATTCCACCCTCTGGTTCTCCCTGCGTGACTAGGAGAAGGATATGAGGGCGTGGGATGGTGAGCCTACCTCGAAGCTAGAAGCCTATGCGTGTGACCTGTGGGGAAGACAGCTGTTAAGAGGGCCATCCAAGAAGGCTGTCGCTCCAGTTGTTATTGAGACGATGGAAGGCAACCAGCAATCCCCAGACTTAGGAGAAGGGCTAGAGAAGAGCTCTCATCCAGATTTTGGTGATGAGACTTCTGGTCCGGCTCCAATGAGGAACAGAGGGTCCCTGTCTTAGGCCAGGCAGAGGAAAGGGATGGCCGGGTTTACTGGACTGTGTGGATTCGATGGCCTGGCACATCAGACCCACAGGAGTATATGGTGCGGTGGACACCCGGTGCACAGAGTACCCTAATGCCGTCGGGGCAGAACCCATCTGTATTTCTGGAGTGACGGGGGGTGGGGGGGGTGGGGGTGGGTGTGGGTGTGTGTGGGGGGGGTGTGTGTGTGTCCCGACAGTTGTCTGTGTTGGAGGCCAATGTGAGCCTAATAGGGGACAAGTGGCAGAAGTATCCTACTGTGACTGGCCCGGAGGCCCTGTGTATCCTCAGCGCAGACTACCTCAGGAGAAAGGTTCCCGCAGAGACCCAAAAGGGTATTGGTGGACTTTGGCGTAGCCACTGTGGACGCAGAGAGGATTAAACGGCTATATACCTTTCTCAGTCTCTTGGAGGATCCCTCTGGTGTGGGGTTGCTGTGGGTCGAAGAACAGCAGGTGCCGATCGCTGCCGTGACGGTGCACTGACAGCAGTATTGCACCGAGACGCCCTGGTTCCTATCCATGAGCTGATAGATTGACTGGAGAGCCAAGGAGCGATCAGCAAGGCTCGCTCACCCTTTAATAATCCCATATGGCCAGTGGAAAAGCCTTGACAGAGGGTGGAGACTAAGGGTAGACTATCGTGGCCTGAACAAAGTCACGCCGTCACTGAGCGTTGCTGTACCAGGCACGCTAGAGCTCCAATACAAACCGGAGTCCAAGTCGGCCAGGTGGTACGCTACAATTGACGTTGCCAATGTGTTCTTCTCGATTCCTTTGGCAGCAGAGATGTGAGAAACGTGCTTCACGCTGCGGCCAGGGAGCATGGCCTCACCTGGAGCCTCTGGCAGAAAAGCACCCGGAGAGACTTGAGGTTGACCTCTAGGGTTTTGGAGCCGAGGGTATAGAGGATCGAAGGCCCGCCACGCCTTGACTGGAAAAGAGATACCGGCAGCATATGAGGGGTTAAAGCTCCTTCAGAAATAGCTTGTACTGAAGCACAGCTCCCCTTGGCACTGCGATTGCCTGTGCTACACTGGATGTTCAAAGGGAGGGGCCCCTCTACCCATCGTACGACCCATGCTTCGTGGAGTAAAGTGGGCTCGGGATCCCATAAAGTGAGCTCAAATGGGTGTAGTGGGTTAACCTCGGCTGGCTGCCAGGTGCCCACCAAGGCGCTCCGTGACTCCCCCTCCTCAACTGGAGAGGGGAGGGGGGGGGGAAAGACAAAAGGCTAAAAGGCTTGTGGGTCGAGATAAGGACAGGGATGTCGCTCAGCAATTACCGTCAGGGAGCAAAACAGACTCGACTCGGGGGAAAATGAATTTAATTTATTGCCAGTTAACAACGGAGTAGGATAATGAGAAATAAGAACAAACCTAGAAAACACCTCCCCCCCCCCATACCCCTCCCTTCTTCCCGGGCTCAGCTTCACTCCCGACTTCTCTACCTCCTCCTCCCCCTCCCCACCCCCACCCCGAGCGGTGCGGGGGGACGGGGAATGGGGGTTGAAGTCACTTCATTACACATTGCCTCTGCTGCTCCTTCCTCTTCACACTCTTCCCCTGCTCCAGCGTGGGGTCCCAGCCACGGGAGGCAGTCCTTCACAAACTTCTCCAACGTGGGCCCTTCCCAAGTGCTGCAGTTTTCACGAACTGCTCCAGCATGGGTCCTTTCCCACGGGCGCAGTCCTTCAGGAAGGACTGCTCCAGCGTGGGTCCCCCGCAGGGTCACAAGTGCTGCCAGCAAACCTGCTCCAGGGTGGGCTCCCTCTCCACGGGGCCACAGGTCTTGAAGAGCTCTTGGAAGGTATTATTAATTAAATCTAAAACTTTGTTTCATGGATTGCAGTCTGAACTCTGCTAGGAGGCTAGCTAAGATCACTTCATTGGCCATAAGAGCACATCAAAATACACTAAGCATTTAATAGATGGATAAAAAGATACACTTTTAGTGGACTAGGAACAGTTAAGGCAAATACACTGGTGAGAATTTGTACCAGTCTCTGAGGTCAGTTGATCAGCAAATGTTTACAGGCCGCCACAACTGTCGAATGCGATTCCTTCTCAGCCGAGAAAAGCGAATCCTGCAGTCGTCACGTGTTTGGATAAACTAGAAGTGTGCTTGGTGTGTATATGGCTTTTTCTGGGGTGGGTGGGGTTTTTTTGTTTGCTTCCTGTGCATCATGAAAAATGCTTGGAAACTTCACTCTAGGAGCCAGAGTTGACAAAGAGGGCGAGTTCTACTTCGAAAGCTTAGAATTTAAGTGTAAGTTCAGAATAACGGATATAGAGCATAGGAAAACTGTAGGGTAGATTTTTTAAGTACCATAGACCATCACTTCTTACCTCCCCATAACATTCCTAAGAAACCTCAGGCTTACAGCCTGGTCAAAGTTAATGGAAAAAAATTCTTTCCAGGGTTCGAAGCTTCAGTTGGAACCAAACAAAAGTATGCTCTTAGTAACTGAAACACGATTCACAAGTCGGCCCCAGAGCTTTAGCTGGTGAAACTCACCCAGAACTCTTCTGATTGAAGTGATCAAGTCTTTATAGAAGAAAGAAGTAGAAGTGTGGTTAAAAAACTCTTCAAGGGGCAAGTCTCAGGGTGTGAGCAAAGAGGTTGGGAGGACATCATAGCCAAGACAGCTGACCCAAATTGACCAAAGGGATACTCCGATGCGCTATGCTGTCATGCTCAGCAATAAAAAATCTTAAGAAGAGGCAGTACTCATGGATTATGGCTTTTGTCTTCCCAAAGAACTGCCTTTATGTGTGCTGAGACCCTGCTTTCCAGGAAGTGGCTTACAGACAACATCTGCCTGCTGATGGGAAGTAGTGAAGGAATGCCTCTATTTTTGCTTTTGCTTGCGTGCACAGTTTTCGCTGCACCTCTTAAACTGTCATTATCTCAAGTCACAGAGTTAGCCTCCCCTGCCGGAGGAAAGGGAGCCGCCA
>NW_027328435.1:0-51000 GCF_034638445.1 Ciconia boyciana
AGACGCGTCGTTCATCTCGTACCACAGTCCGTTGCTGGCCTGCAAAGAAAGGCATCGCTATCTGGAGATGTTTCTCCACAAAAACACAGGCAGAGAACTACAGAACCAAGAGTACGCCAAAACAAATGCAATGCAGCCCCTAAGGAGACCTTCTCCCCCAAAACCTTGGCCTGCGTAACACCGCCGTGAATGTTTGTCTTCCCCAGCACACATCTTTCCCCTGCTAGGAAGGAAGCTGCTCTTTACCTTTGTGTAGCAGAAATAGTGTCCCGCATGACAGCTGCCACCGCTATGTACCAGGACGGCATATAAGGTGTAGAGGAGTGGTTCTCCAGCTGTCTGAGACGTGTATGGCCGAAGATCCAAGTACTCGGGGTACTCCACAAGCTAGGGAGAGACCAAGAGGGCTCAGAAATGATCCTGAAATACTGCATGAAATAGCCTTCAACGCGTCATGCTTTGGGTGGCAGGAAACTCTTCTCGGCCAAAGCAGCTCTGCCGGAGCAGAGTACATGCTTGTCTTTCCACGGGAGCTCTCCTCTCCCCGGAAGGGAACACCAAAAACCCAACACGAACAACTTGTGAAAGAGCGTAGTGCTTTGGGAAATCTCCCGCTCCAGCAAGAGAAACTTGCACTCCAATTGCATACACACCTTGCTGATCTTCCTGCCGGTGAAATCTTCAAACCTTTTCAGGCACACCGTGAGAACCTTGGGTGCGCGATGGACTGTAAACCTCTTGGAGGCGGCAACCATCTTGTCACACCTGGAAAGCAAGCCCAGAGCCCAGTGCTGAAATGCACCCTATCTTCCCCCAAGGAGGCCAGACAACCTTTCCTGTCGCACACATCCTGACGCTATTTTAAGCCTATTCAGGACCAGAAGGCCATCTTAAAAAAAAGCCGCGCCTCGTTAGCGTCCATTAAACCTACGTGAAAAGATGACTTATGCTGCGTGACACGCAGCACCTTCACGCAGGATCTAGTATGAATATGTCGTTAGTAATCACCTTACTTGCTACATTTAAAGCAGTTTTTGCCATCCAGCTGCTCGGGTTTCACAAAGTCCTGCAGAGCTGCGGTGACAGATGAGGCTGCCTGGAGGAGTGAGAAAGGAGAGCACTGAGCTGGGGAAACGCCCTCTCCCAAACACTTCCTAGGAGCTGACAGGAAGACCCAGGTAGCTGAGGCTGAGGAGACCCACCGTGAACCCGCAAGCAGTGTCCAGAAGGAGGCAGAAAGAGGGTATTATGCTGAACATTTCCCTCGGTTCCCAGGGATTCCCGGGGCTCTCAAGAGCTACCTCTCTGTGGCACCACCCAGTTCAGCTACCCAAGGGATGCAGGGCATCAAGAATGAAAACACCACAACCCATCAGCCTGGAAGCCAGACGGGTGTTGAGGGAGGAGCAAAAGGAAGCAGGATGAGAGTACGTCAAGGGTGCGGAGAGGAGAATTTGTACTTTTCCAGCTTAAAGCCAGCACCTCCAGGAGACCGCTGCCACGGCCTCCCCAGAAGGACACAGCCCACTCCACTTCCCACCCACCACCAAGCTCTCTTGTGTTCACAGTATACGTTCTTAAGTCAACTGCATGGATTCTGGAAAGCTACAGGGGCCTTGGGGTGTCTTGACGCGCAATTATAAACCCTCTTACTTTTATATGCAAAGGGACATCCAGGAAGGCCTCGTAGGAATCGGAAACCGCTCTGCAGCTCAAGCATGTGACTGGAAGGCAAACCAAAATGCTCAGCGATAAGGGAAGTCGACTGACTGTGCCGCTTTCCGTCCTTCATGCCTACTACGCCAGGCACCCGATCAGCTGTTTGTCACGGGCAGACGGAAGGGCACAGACAATTCCAAGGAGAGCAGTAGTTGTGGAAAAGTACCTCTGGATCTCAGAAAGCCCCCAAATATTTGATGGACAATGGTAGTTGCTTGAGAAGAGATGTCCAAGCTAGAAAGAAAAGGTGAGGCAGAGAGTTATCTCCTCCAAGAGTTTGGCTTTGTCTGAAAGCCCTGGCCGTAGGTTTTCCTTGATGGGAGTACATCAAGGAGTCCAAAGGGCTCAGGACCACTGAAAAGGTAATTTGCTTGCGCTTACTCGCTGCTTCTACTCAGACAAGCTCTCTGCATGGCATCGACAGTATAGCGTAGGAACTCGTGGGCGTCTTCCTGCATGCCAAGCTGGAAATGTTCTCCTATGCCTAAGAGAAGAAGTTAGTGGGTCTCTCCTCCAAGAAGGCAAGAAAACCTGTAAAAGCACCTGAAATGACTTACGTGTGAGGACAGTGATGACAGCGCTAGGCTGGATGACCCTGACTGAGGCACGCAGGACCTTGTTAACGTGCGCTTCCATTATGCACATCATGCAGAAGCCTTGCTGACGACCTAAAGAGGGAGGGAGGGAGGGTGGGAGAGGGAGGGAGGGAGGAAGCAAGCTCCTCAGGTTAGCAAAATCTCCATAGCGCTGGGAAACCTAATGGAGATCTGGAAGGTATAAGAACAGTCTCTACTCCACTTCTCCCAAGGTGCCAATTTCCCAACAAGCCCGGGACATGTTAGTGCCTAGAAAACTTTCTTCGCAGGGATGCTAAACTGACAGAAGTTTTCTGTGCAATAAGCAAAGAGAGTTTAACTTGCAGCAACAGGGAGCAAGACCCGGGGCTAGAAAGAGGTGCCTTCCTGAAGATGAACACCCCTAGATTCGACAAGCGGCTTCTAGGCTTGAGTGTTCAAAGAACACCCGCTCGGGGGGTTGACAAAGAAGGGCCGCTTTTCTCCTAAATCAAATTCCAGATGCTGGGAATCCTTGGGAAGTGCCCAACAGATTTACAAGGAGATGTTCCCAAAAGTACTCACACGACTGGCTGTGCTCACGCGAGAGCAGGTAGTTGGCCAGAGAGGTGTACGTCAGGCACTGCAGGACGGAGTTGAGGAAGCACGTATTGCCCAGGTTGTAGAGTCCCGCTCCAGCTCTCTGTCTTTGCTGCCAGTCCATGCAAATCTTCTCCGGGGGAAAGAGGATCCTTTGTGGCGGAGCCATTCCCTCGACAACGACTGCAGGGAAATGACATGTGAAAAGAGAGGAGACGATATTGTTGCATGAAAGCATATTTAAAAGTGGAGTTCTGTACAGGAGCACCCAGGACAACCAGCTCTAACCTCCAACACAGAAACACTGGGGGAAGCCTGACACTGCCGTTGAAATTTACTGGTCGAGAAAGAGTTTTGGAAAAGAGTCTCTTCCCCTGCTTACTTTGCCAAAAGTCCAACAAACCCACACTCTGATTTCTGTGCCTCGGGCTACCTTCCTTTCCCTCTAGAGTCTTGAATTGGATTATCAAGTCAAGTCTTCCCTTTTCCTCATTGTCACTTGAGGAAAACAAGCAAGTAGCTAGCACAGAAGGTAACCCTCCTGACGTCAGATCTTGCTACGAGCAATGTCATCTTTCCAAGTCTTGGACATAGTGTCAGAGGAGTGACAAAATGCGTTTTCCTGTGTCTAATTGAGAACACCTGGGGCAGTGTGGCCGCTATCAGGAAACGCCCCAGAATTGGTGCTAGGTTGTGAGCACATCAACATTCAGGGTGGAGCACCAGCCACGCCCGTTGCCTTTGAGAGTCACAAAGTCCAGGCCTGCTGCTGAGGCCGTTACTCACAGGAGTCGTTCCCCATTGCAGCCATGGCTCCTCTCCGGAACAGAGGGAAAGCTTTGGATGACAAAGGATGTCAGGATACGCTCCAGAAAGAGATCAGCGCCAATCCCGTCACCTGATTGCAAAGAAATAATTGTAGCTCAACAAAATGATTACAAAAAACCCCAAACGCAACTCACAGAACGGCACCCGCCACCCAAAGTGTTTCAGTGGCAGCTGTAACTGCTGCAGAGCTGCAGGCTGATGGCCCTGGTGTCCCTGTCACAGGACTCTGTCTGCTGTCAACTGACAGCAATTACCAAGGCCCTTTTGAAACACTGCATTGCTTGTCAGCTTCTCTGAAGAGGACCTGCTGCTTCCCTGTGGCTAGCGTTAGCAGCAGAGCCCTCTGGCTCTCCAGCCCACACTGGCCCACCTTGTATGCAGGAGTGAGCGGCTTTCGGCCGCTGCTTTAACGGCTGCCTTTGCCGTGCTCCTTTTCTGTCTCCCTTCCTACCTCAGCAGTCCGGGTGGGCTGCTTGTCATTCTAGACTGGGCCCAACGCCTCAGACAACACTGCCACCCCTCTACTTACCTATCCTAGCATATGGCAAAGAAATAAGAATTATCAAATAGGAACTCTACCCATAGCCCATATTTGGCCAGCCTCTAAAGGTGTCATAGCTCAGCCTAGAGCTCGGAAGCTACATACCAGCCTATACTTTATCCCCTATCTACCTCCTCTATGAGCTGTCCTGAAAGTCAAATCACAGTTACCTTTGAAAGAGGACGGAAGGTGAGGAGAAGTGGGCAGTAAACCATCAATGGTTGGAAAAAAGTAGGCACGCAAGTAGCAAAGGAAGGAGCTGAGTTATCCCGAAGGCCAGCTCAGCCCAACTAGCTTTCGCTGGCCCGCTGTTCGGGATCCCAAGCCCTGGCCAGCTGAGCTCACAAGCGCCGGGCGGGTGCCGCATCACTGCCCCTTTGTGACACGGGGCCGCAGAGGATGTGTCCCCTTGAGCCAGACAACCTGAGCCAAGCTGAGCCAACCTTGAGCCAAGCTGACGCAGCCTGGGCTCCTCCCGCAGCCGGCAGCTGCTGGGCTTCCCCACGGGCGGCTGGTGAAGGGCTGTTCGTCCGCCGGCAGAGCTCCCACCTCTTCCCTGAGCCGCACCAACTGGATGAATCAAAAGCTGCCCAGGGCCGTAGCGTGCGTGTTGACAGCTTTGGCTGGCACATTTGGGTTGCTGAGGGTTTCTTTCCCACTCTTCCCAGGTACAGGAACTGTGTCTGTGAGACTCGTGGAGCAAAGCACCTGGGCTCTTACAGGTTCATTTCCAAGGAATTTTATCTGCCCCCCAAGATACAGCCACAGGCTGACTCTGAACTAGCGCTACCAAAGAAACACCTTCAGCAACTGCGCTGGGTTGACCTTGGCTGGCTGCCAGGCCCCACCCAGCTGCTCTCTCACCCTGGAGCTCTGAAAAATGTTTGTGGGTGGCTTTTTAGCATCAGGTTTAATTCCTTGGCCCGCTCGGAGGGCAGTGAGTATTGCTCCTGCCCCAGCGAGGCAACTGGTTGGTATTCCTGCCGCGGTTGAATTGGCCGGTTTGGCCCTTGCCCCGCTCGTGTAATCTGGTTTTCCCCAGTCCTGCTTGGGGCAGTTACTTGTGCTCATCATCAGCTCAGGGCAGTCAGTTTTGCCCCTGCTCCACTCGGGAGGCTCTTCTCTTTTATGTTTTGCTTGAGGCATCCCGTTTGGCTACAGCCTTGCTCGGGTGGCTTGCTTTCAGCAGGTCCCTCTTGGGACAGCTGAGTTTTCCTCTCTTTGGCTTGCAGAGGCTCATTTTACCCCTTCCCCACACAGGGCGCCTGGATTTACTCCGGCCCTGCTCAGCTATTCTTTTATGCCCCTGCCCTGTATGGGGACTTAGTTTTGTCCCTGTCCTGCTGAGGGCAGCTCTTTGTGCCCCTGGCCCCCATGGGGCACGTCGTTCTGCCCACGCTCCCGCCCATGCCCAGCTGGGGTCTGGTTTGCCCCAGCCTTTGCCTGCCCCACAGTCCCTCCTGCCCCAGCATCTCTCGTTTCCCTCCAGTCCCGGCTTGGGTGTTTCTCCTGACTAGGCGCTGTCCCATCAGGGCAGGGGCTGGGGAGGTTGCGCCACGGTCCCCTCCCAAGCGCAACCCCGTACCTGGCTTTGGTCTGCGGTGTCTGCGGTCTGTGGCTGTGGGGATGGCGGGGACAGGATAAACAGCCACCTGGCCCTGGGGACCTCCTTATCCCTCACTTTTGTTCCCTGGTGAAACGCGGCCCCTCTGCAGGCAGACAACTGCAGGCGGCTCTCTGTGTTCTCCACAGGCGCTGCTGCCTGGGTCCTTGGAGGGCTTCATGGCCCATGAAGGGAAGGACCGGACCCAGCTTAGTTTAGTAAAATGAAGCTAGTTAACTAAAACTGAGGCTTTGGACCCTACAAATGAGGCTTGGGACCCTAAAATGAGGGTTAAGACCCTACAAAGGAAGCTTTGGACCCTACAAAGGAAGGTTAAAATATGACGCTTTGGATTCTAAAAATGAAGATTTGGATCTGAAACTGATTCTTTGAGTCTTAAAACTGAGGCTATTAGCCCTGACAAACATGTCTGGATGCTAAAAATGCGGCTCTGAACAATAAAAATGAGGCTTTGAGACCCAACATGAGGTTTTGTTCCCTCAAGTGAGGGTTTGGACGATTAATATGAGGCTTTGTGCCTAGAATTGATGCTTGGGACTCTAAAAATAAGACTTTGGAAACAAAAAGTGACACTCAGGACCCTAAAATGAGAATTCAGACTCTATAAATGTAGCTTTGGACCATCAAGAAGTGAGTTTGGCCCTAAAAAGGAGAGATTAGACCCGGAATATGAAGCTTTGGATCTTAAAACTAAGATTATGAGCCTGAAAATTAAGACTCTGAGCTGTAAAAGAGGGTTTGGACCCTGTGAATGAGAAATTGGACCCTAAAAATGAAACGTGGAGCCCTGTAACTGGGGGTTTGGAAACTAAAATGAGGCTTTAGACTCTGAAAGGAGCTTTTGTGTCTTCAAGTGAGGTTTGGACTCGAAAAATGAGACTTTGCAAACTAAAACTGAGGCTTTGACCCTGAAAATTAGGCGTCAGACCCGATTGAAGGCTTTTCACCTAAAATGAAGGTTTGGAGCCTAAAAATGAGGCTTTGGACTCTGTAAAGGAAAGGTTTGGCCCTCCAAATTCAGGTTTGGAAAATAAAAAGGAGGCTTTGGTCCCTAAAATTTGCAGACGGGATCCTAAACACTAGGCTATGTTCCCTGAAAAACGGACTCTAAGAAATGAGGCTTTGTGCCCTAAACATGAGGGTTGAGAGTGAAAAACTGAGGGATTTGGGCCTTAGAAAGGAGGGCTTTTTCACCCCAAGTGGGTGCAGATCTTGCAGCCAGAGGGCAAGACTTTGGTGGTGTTCATACCTCAATTGGGCATGTCCTCGAGCAGCCTGATGGGACCTGTTCTGAGCACAGGGTTGGGCTGGAGACCTCTCCATGTCCCCTCTGACCTGATTTAGTACATGACTTAGTGATTTCCCTCAGCAGAAAGACCTGATTTGACAAGCTCAGCTGGACAGGGTGACACTAGAGGCTCCCGGTGAGACACACCTCAGCCCAGCACTGAGCTCCTGCTTCTGGGTACATCTCTCCACGTTGGCACTTCCACAAGATGTTCCAGTTCCCAGCCTGGCACCCTCAGATCTCTTGCAAACTGGTGCAGAAAGATCCGCCCCTCCAAAGTGACCTTGGGCTTTGCAGACACTCATCGCTCACTCGTGACGGTGTCCTCAGAACAACCTTAGCTCAAGGTCAGGGACTGAATTTTGAGGCGGCAGCAGGGTGGCTCCTGCCCCCAGATCACAGCATCACGGAATTGTATCGGTTGGAAAAGGCCTTTAAGATCATCAAGTCCAACCGTAACCCTAACACTACCAAGTCCACCACTACACCAAGTCCCTAAGCACCTCATCCAAGGTCTTTTAAATCCCTCCAGGGATGGTGACTCAACCACTTCCCTGGGCAGCCTGCTCAATGCTTGATAACCCTTTCAGTGAAGTAAAATTTCCTAATATCCAGTCTAAACCTCCCTGGTGCAAACTGAGGCCATTTCCTCTCGGCCTATCACTAGTTACCTGGGAGAAGAGACCGACCCCACCTCTCTTACCACCTCCTTTCAGGTAGTTGTAGAGAGTAATAAGCTCTCCCCTCAGCCTCCCTTTCTCCAGGCTAAACAACCCCAGTTCCCTCAGCTGCTCCTCAGGAGACTTGTGCTCTACACCCTTCCCCAGCTTCGTTGCTCTTCTTTGGACGTCTGTCTTCTGATTGCCTTAACCAAAACAGACTTTGGATCCTGATTGCTCACTTCAACCTGGAATAGTCCCATGCCTTGTCTGAAGGCTACTGTGCGCCTGCCTGAGGCCAGACACAATCCACACAGAGAGCAATCAGAGCTAAACCCTGCACTTTCCTTGGGACAGTATCTTTGGAAAACTTCTTTGCTGGCTTGTTTGAAAACCTGTAACTGCATGATAACCTCCCTGACGGGTTGGCGGGAACTCCCGGCTGTGGTAAAACCATCCACCCTCGGTACCCCCATTTCCCAAGAGCCGGCAGCACAGCTTGGGTGGGGGGAAAGGCTCGTATCAGACCTGGGGGCCGAGAGAGGGCGCAAGCATCTGCCAAGGCAGCTGCATCCAGCCAGGAGCACTCCCCACTTGCCTCTCTCGCAATAAAGCCTTGGTGTGTGCTCCCACCAGGAGGGAGAGACAACTTCCACTTCTGCAAATCCCCATTTCAGAAAGACTGTCAACATGGACAGCTCATGGGGCTGTCCACGAGCATGAGGAGCACATGAAGGCCAGGAGACAGCAAAGGCACCTGGTCTGACCCCACCAGAGCATGCCTGCTCCAAAGCTGGGCAGCCTCCCGTTGGACAGGAGGCAACTCTACCTTCCCCAGGCCTGCTGGCTGAAATACCCGTCTCCAGCTTCCATGGCTCATGCTGGCAGGCCTTGGGGTAGCAGCAGGAACGCTTTGGCACATGTGCAAAGAGTTCCCAGAGCTTCCTGCTGGCATTTGCACAGCTCACAGCCCAGGACAGCCCTGTCTGTGACCACCACACAGCTTTTGCCCTGCCTTCTCAGACCAAGCCAAGCTGTGATACAAGAGCTTTGGTCCCCCTTGGCTCCCAAGGAAAGCTAGAAATGGCGTTATCACCATCGAGTCGAGCTCCTGCGGGATAGAAAGAAAACTGGTCAGGCAGGAGGCGTGTGCTGCTGCGTAGGCTTTCAACTAGCCCTGGGGACTAAGCTGACCAGCAGATTGTCGCTAGAGGACACTTGGGCTGCAAGGCTATGCATCTCCCAGCGTTCACTTCCCGGCAGGAAGGTCTGCTGACGGCCCTTTTGGGCCGGAAGGACATGCACCGCAGAGGCGGGCATTTACAGATGTGTCTCTTGGACTTGCCAGCGGAGTCATCAGCTAGGCCAGAGGAGAAGAGCACAAAAGCAGTGAAGGTCTGGCCTGTTTTTCAAGACAAGGAGGCAGTTTCACCTGGACAGGCTCTCCTGACCAGCTGCAGAAGTGCCAGCTGCCTGAAAGCACGTACAGCTCACTCAAGGGGTGGGCTGACTGTTTTGTACCCCACTAACACCGGGCAAAAAACGTGTGCTTGCTTGGTCTGAACGAACGGCTGGAGGGCTGTTACTCACTTGGTCCGGGTGCGAGCTCTGTGTTTGCCCTGCGACATCTACAGGTAGCGTACGCTGGTGCCGCATACTTCCCATGGCTGGTCCCGGAGGCCTCCACGTACTCCCGAGGACCTGCAGAGCAGCAAGGCAGATGCACAGCCAGTCCTGTCTTTAGCTGTCTGGAGATCACCCGCTCTTGGCCCTCAACACCATGGCTGAGCCCAGCTCCCGCAGCAGGACGGAGCAGAGACATTTCCCCATTCCTCTGGGGCAGCCGTCCCCAGCGCTCAACAGAAACTGCCCGGCCCGGTGTGAGGCAGCGGCGTGTTGAGCAGCACCAGGCCAAGGGGCAGCCGAGGCGGGAGAGCGACCCTGCGCTCACCACGATCAGGCCGCGCCCTCCTCTGCCGCCATGAGCCCTCCCCTGCCCAGCCTCTGGCTCGGCTGCACCCAGCAGCCAGGGCTTTGTGCTGCTTTGACCAGGGGTGTCCTGAACCAGTGCTACACTGGTGGTAACTGGTTTAGGCCGCTGAGTGGGGCCCCCACGGCTGCCCCGGCCCGTCTCTCACCCATTTCTCCACAGGCTGCTCGGCCTCAGGCCCCTCCGGACCCGCCCCAGGCCGGCTGTGACTGACAGCCCCACCAGCTCCGCTGATTGGCTCAGCCGTGGCCAATGGCGCAGCCGTTGCCGGGCGGAGCAAGTGCAGTCCGGGCCTCCCCTTGCAGAGCCGCCCTGTGACCCCTCCCAGGAGAGGGGCCTGACCGGGGCAAGGTTGATGTACTTTGTTGCCATTTAAAAAAGGAGCAGGAGAGCAGCAACAAAACCAAATGTAAACAGCTTCCCCCAGCCCTGCTCTTCCCAGACTCGGCCTCACTCCTCCCTTCCCCACTCCTCGGCCCCCTCTCCCCGCGGAGCTACGCAGAGGATGGGCAATGGGGCTGCGGGCGGCCCACAGCACCTCACCTCTGCTGCCCCTTCCTCCTCGCACCGTTCCCCTGCTCCCGCCTGGCCCCCACGGGCCACAGCTCCGGCCACAGAACCTGCTGCTGCCTGGACTCCAGGAGCCACAGCTCCTGCCAGGAGCCTGCTCCAGCCTGGGCTCTCCACGGGCTGCAGCTTCCTGGTGCAGCTCTCGATGGCTGCCTGAGGGTGACAGCGTTGGTGGCTGGATCCTCTTCTGGGCATCCATTTCACAGAATCACTGGCTACTTGAGGCTGGCCTGGAGGGTGAAGTCACCTAGGTGGTCCCACCCCCCTGCTCAAGCAGGGCCACCTGCAGCCGCTTGTCCATGACCATGTCCAGAGGGCTGTGGACCATCTCCAAGGATGGAGACTCCATGAGCTCCCTGGGCAGCCTGTGCTGCTGCTCGTCAGCCGCACAGCACCCTTGGCACTTCCCCTTGCTAAACTGCAGGAGGTCCCTGCCAGCCCATCTCTCCGGCCTGCCCAGGTCCCTCGGGATGGCAGCACGACCCCCTGGCCCAAGCGCCACTCCTCCCAGGCTGCTGTCATCTGCCAGCTTGCTGAGGGTGCCCCATCATCTGCCCCATCATCCAGACCATTAGCTAAGGAAGATGATCAGCAGGAACAGACCCAGTACTGAACCCTGGGCGACACTGCTAGTTACTGGCCTCCAACTAGACTTGGTGCCACTGAGCAGCATCTGCAGGGCCTGGCCATTCAGGCCGTTTCAGTCCGGCTCACGCTTGGCTCATCCAGCCCATTTCCGTTGCAGGGACTTGAACTCCATATGTAAAAAGAAGAGGTTGCAAGATGGGCCCATGCAAGCACACTGCTTTCCCAATCCCAAGACAGAAACCTCCCACACTGGGTATTTCTACCAATTGCTCCAAGACCTACAGAGAAGGAAACACCCCGTAAATTACACATGCAAGGCCAACAAGTGTTTTTAATTCTGGCTTGGGCTTTTCTGCCTGTTGGTTCCAAACAGCTGTTGTTTTGCAAGGTGATCCCAAAAGCTGAACATGGATTAAAGCTCTTCCTCGAGGAACCTGTGGGCAGGCAGACCAGCCAGCAGAGCTGTCTGAGTCTTTGGAAGGTCTCTCTGAGCCTGAGGAAGGCTTCCTTTCTGAGGAACACCTGGCCAGAGGCAGCCCTGGGAGGAGGGACAGGGTGGGCTGCTGGTGCCCTTTGTGCAGCTTGGGCCCTGCTGGGGCAGTTTTGGTGCTTCCTGGATTCTTCCTCCTCTTCTTCTGCGGCCTTGCAGAAGTCAGATGCAGTGGTCCTCCCTCATCCAGGGTCGCAATCTGCCCCCGTCACAACCGCAGCACCCAGTGTTTGTCCGACACGCACCTCTGGAGCGCTGAAACCCTCCTCCTTCTCCTCCCTGCTGAGGGCTCATAGCCTGGTGTCCACAAAGCGGCTGCGGAGATCACAGCCGCGCCGTGGGGATCTGCTCCGCTCTCTCTGCCTCTGCTGAGTTTGCTCCCGAGCAGCCCTGGCCGCGGGAGCCTGCTTGGAGCTGGCATTGGAGGGCCCTGGAGCTGCATCATCCCCTGGGGATCGGTCACGACGTCGAGAACTTGCTTTCCTTGCCGTCCTCCTCCTCCTCCTCCTCCTTGGTAAGTGTTCGTCATCCATGATCTCCAAAAACCGGCTGCGGAGATCATAGCCCTGCCGCAGGGATCTGCTCTGTTCTCTCTGCATTGGCAGGGTTTGCTCCCGAGCAGCACAGGGTGCGGGAGCCGACTGGTGCCTGCCCTTGGAGGGCCCTGGAGCTGCGTTATCCCTGGGAGTGCAGCCACGACTTGGAGGACTTGTTCTCCTCCTCCTTCTCCATGTTGAGTCGTCATAGTCCGTGGTGTCCACAAACCAGCTGCGGAGATCTTTTCCCCACTGCGGGGATCTGCTGCGGGCCCTCTCCCTGGCACCGCTCCTCTGGCAGCGGGAAGAAGGGCTGAACCTGTGCTCCTCTTTGCTCTTGTCGTCTCGCACGCTGTGCAGCACACGGTCAAATGGTTGACAGCAGACCGGGCACGCAGCTTTCCTTCTAGACACCAGCCTTACGCAGCCGCAGGAAGAAGCGATGCAGGCAGAAGCCCACGTAGGAGGCGATGCTGAGCCTGCCTGGCCAGATGGGCCATGGCCGGCCTGCAGATCCCTCCCATGTACCTGCCCAGCTGAGCTGGCTTGTGCTGGCAGTTGCAGAGGAGTTGCTGTCCTCTGGAGAGTCTTCCATGCCCACCGCCACGTCCTGCAAAGAGAGCGGTGAAAAGGGCCTGCCCTTTCCTCCTGAAAGGACCAGAAGAGTGGCGAAACCCCAGAAGCTGTGCGAGGGGACAGCTCAGGAGCCTCCCAAAGGCTCTCCTGGAGGGCTGCAAAGGCAGAAGGGCCACAGGCCGACAAATGGGATGGATCTGGGTGGGATGCTTTGAGAGGGAGCAGCGCTGCGGCTGTCCAAGAAAGATGCAGCGTGGGAGGGAAACGAGAGCAACGCCAAGATGCCAGCAAGAAATCCACTGTCCATCTGGTGCCCTGACCCACCTCCCCAGAGTTACCTTAGTCCTGGGAGGCAGACCCTGTGGTCCCACAGAACCTGCCTGCTTGCTGTCAGTCCCCCACCGACTGAGGAAGGAAGGGAGATACGATGGTGCCGCTGCGGAAGAAACCCTCTCTCCAATTTTCAAAGCAGAGCGCCTGGAGAAAAACAAAGTGATCTCTGGTTAGGGCTCTTCTTGCAGCCTCCTCTGGGGTTCAGTCATTTTCTTGGAGCGGTTTCTACCACAGAGATGAGACATACCCAAGACTAGAAATGGCAAATTCGATTGGGGTCTTCCCACCAGGTCTGCCCCTGCCAGAGCAAGACCTCATCTTTATACCCGCTATGGCCTCCATTTCATAGACTCATAGAATCACAGAATGCTTTGGCTTGGAAGAGACCTTAAAGATCATCTCCTTCCAAGTCCCCTGCCGTGGGCAGGGATACCTTCCGCTAGACCAGGTTGCTCAAAGCCCCATCCACCAACCTGGTCTTGAACACTTCCAGGGAGGGGCATCCACAGCTTCTCTGGGCAACCTCTTCCGCTGTCTCAGCACCCTCACAGTAAAGAATTTCTTCCTAATAGCGAATCTAAATCTTCCCTCTCTCAGGTTCAAACCGGTACCCCTCGTCCTATCGCTGCACTCCCTGATAAAGAGTCCCTCCCCATCTTCCCTACTGCAGGCCCCCTTCAAGTACGCTTCTCTACATGAGCCAGCTTCAGATAGCAGACAAGTAGCAGCTGACACCAGGGCAGCAGCCTAAAGCCCAGCAAGGGAAGATAAGGACTGACGTGGGGTAGTCCACATTTGACAGCACTGAATGATGCAGGTAGTAATTGTCTCCGATGACAGAAGAGAAACACTCAGGAGGCTGAGAAGGAAAACAGCAAAGCCCGGAAAAGGAAACGTATTCTCAACACATTGTAAGACTTGTTATTACCTGACATAAAACAGGAGATAGGCTTGCTGCCTGAGAACTGTGTCGATGCCACGACCATCCACAGACGCGTCGTTCATCTCGTACCACAGTCCGTTGCTGGCCTGCAAAGAAAGGCATCGCTATCTGGAGATGTTTCTCCACAAAAACACAGGCAGAGAACTACAGAACCAAGAGTACGCCAAAACAAATGCAATGCAGCCCCTAAGGAGACCTTCTCCCCCAAAACCTTGGCCTGCGTAACACCGCCGTGAATGTTTGTCTTCCCCAGCACACATCTTTCCCCTGCTAGGAAGGAAGCTGCTCTTTACCTTTGTGTAGCAGAAATAGTGTCCCGCATGACAGCTGCCACCGCTATGTACCAGGACGGCATATAAGGTGTAGAGGAGTGGTTCTCCAGCTGTCTGAGACGTGTATGGCCGAAGATCCAAGTACTCGGGGTACTCCACAAGCTAGGGAGAGACCAAGAGGGCTCAGAAATGATCCTGAAATACTGCATGAAATAGCCTTCAACGCGTCATGCTTTGGGTGGCAGGAAACTCTTCTCGGCCAAAGCAGCTCTGCCGGAGCAGAGTACATGCTTGTCTTTCCACGGGAGCTCTCCTCTCCCCGGAAGGGAACACCAAAAACCCAACACGAACAACTTGTGAAAGAGCGTAGTGCTTTGGGAAATCTCCCGCTCCAGCAAGAGAAACTTGCACTCCAATTGCATACACACCTTGCTGATCTTCCTGCCGGTGAAATCTTCAAACCTTTTCAGGCACACCGTGAGAACCTTGGGTGCGCGATGGACTGTAAACCTCTTGGAGGCGGCAACCATCTTGTCACACCTGGAAAGCAAGCCCAGAGCCCAGTGCTGAAATGCACCCTATCTTCCCCAAGGAGGCCAGACAACCTTTCCTGTCGCACACATCCTGACGCTATTTTAAGCCTATTCAGCACCAGAAGGCCATCTTAAAAAAAGCCGCGCCTCGTTAGCGTCCATTAAACCTACGTGAAAAGATGACTTATGCTGCGTGACACGCAGCACCTTCACGCAGGATCTAGTATGAATATGTCGTTAGTAATCACCTTACTTGCTACATTTAAAGCAGTTTTTGCCATCCAGCTGCTCGGGTTTCACAAAGTCCTGCAGAGCTGCGGTGACAGATGAGGCTGCCTGGAGGAGTGAGAAAGGAGAGCACTGAGCTGGGGAAACGCCCTCTCCCAAACACTTCCTAGGAGCTGACAGGAAGACCCAGGTAGCTGAGGCTGAGGAGACCCACCGTGAACCCGCAAGCAGTGTCCAGAAGGAGGCAGAAAGAGGGTATTATGCTGAACATTTCCCTCGGTTCCCAGGGATTCCCGGGGCTCTCAAGAGCTACCTCTCTGTGGCACCACCCAGTTCAGCTACCCAAGGGATGCAGGGCATCAAGAATGAAAACACCACAACCCATCAGCCTGGAAGCCAGACGGGTGTTGAGGGAGGGCAAAAGGAAGCAGGATGAGAGTACGTCAAGGGTGCGGAGAGGAGAATTTGTACTTTTCCAGCTTAAAGCCAGCACCTCCAGGGAGACCGCTGCCACGGCCTCCCCAGAAGGACACAGCCCACTCCACTTCCCACCCACCACCAAGCTCTCTTGTGTTCACAGTATACGTTCTTAAGTCAACTGCATGGATTCTGGAAAGCTACAGGGGCCTTGGGGTGTCTTGTCACGCAATTATAAACCCTCTTACTTTTATATGCAAAGGGACATCCAGGAAGGCCTCGTAGGAATCGGAAACCGCTCTGCAGCTCAAGCATGTGACTGGAAGGCAAACCAAAATGCTCAGCGATAAGGGAAGTCGACTGACTGTGCCGCTTTCCGTCCTTCATGCCTACTACGCCAGGCACCCGATCAGCTGTTTGTCACGGGCAGACGGAAGGGCACAGACAATTCCAAGGAGAGCAGTAGTTGTGGAAAAGTACCTCTGGATCTCAGAAAGCCCCCAAATATTTGATGGACAATGGTAGTTGCTTGAGAAGAGATGTCCAAGCTGGAAAGAAAAGGTGAGGCAGAGAGTTATCTCCTCCAAGAGTTTGGCTTTGTCTGAAAGCCCTGGCCGTAGGTTTTCCTTGATGGGAGTACATCAAGGAGTCCAAAGGAGCTCAGGACCACTGAAAAGGTAATTTGCTTGCGCTTACTCGCTGCTTCTACTCAGACAAGCTCTCTGCATGGCATCGACAGTATAGCGTAGGAACTCGTGGGCGTCTTCCTGCATGCCAAGCTGGAAATGTTCTCCTATGCCTAAGAGAGAAGAAGTTAGTGGGTCTCTCCTCCAAGAAGGCAAGAAAACCTGTAAAAGCACCTGAAATGACTTACGTGTGAGGACAGTGATGACAGCGCTAGGCTGGATGACCCTGACTGAGGCACGCAGGACCTTGTTAACGTGCGCTTCCATTATGCACATCATGCAGAAGCCTTGCTGACGACCTAAAGAGGGAGGGAGGGAGGGAGGGAGGGAGGGAGGGGGGGGAGGAAAGCAAGCTCCTCAGGTTAGCAAAATCTCCATAGCGCTGGGAAACCTAATGGAGATCTGGAAGGTATAAGAACAGTCTCTACTCCACTTCTCCCAAGGTGCCAATTTCCCAACAAGCCCGGGACATGTTAGTGCCTAGAAAACTTTCTTCGCAGGGATGCTAAACTGACAGAAGTTTTCTGTGCAATAAGCAAAGAGAGTTTAACTTGCAGCAACAGGGAGCAAGACCCGGGGCTAGAAAGAGGTGCCTTCCTGAAGATGAACACCCCTAGATTCGACAAGCGGCTTCTAGGCTTGAGTGTTCAAAGAACACCCGCTCGGGGGGTTGACAAAGAAGGGCCGCTTTTCTCCTAAATCAAATTCCAGATGCTGGGAATCCTTGGGAAGTGCCCAACAGATTTACAAGGAGATGTTCCCAAAAGTACTCACACGACTGGCTGTGCTCACGCGAGAGCAGGTAGTTGGCCAGAGGGGTGTACGTCAGGCACTGCAGGACGGAGTTGAGGAAGCACGTATTGCCCAGGTTGTAGAGTCCCGCTCCAGCTCTCTGTCTTTGCTGCCAGTCCATGCAAATCTTCTCCGGGGAAAGAGGATCCTTTGTGGCGGAGCCATTCCCTCGACAACGACTGCAGGAAATGACATGTGAAAAGAGAGGAGACGATATTGTTGCATGAAAGCATATTTAAAAGTGGAGTTCTGTACAGGAGCACCCAGGACAACCAGCTCTAACCTCCAACACAGAAACACTGGGGAAGCCTGACACTGCCGTTGAAATTTACTGGTCGAGAAAGAGTTTTGGAAAAGAGTCTCTTCCCCTGCTTACTTTGCCAAAAGTCCAACAAACCCACACTCTGATTTCTGTGCCTCGGGCTACCTTCCTTTCCCTCTAGAGTCTTGAATTGGATTATCAAGTCAAGTCTTCCCTTTTCCTCATTGTCACTTGAGGAAAACAAGCAAGTAGCTAGCACAGAAGGTAACCCTCCTGACGTCAGATCTTGCTACGAGCAATGTCATCTTTCCAAGTCTTGGACATAGTGTCAGAGGAGTGACAAAATGCGTTTTCCTGTGTCTAATTGAGAACACCTGGGGCAGTGTGGCCGCTATCAGGAAACGCCCCAGAATTGGTGCTAGGTTGTGAGCACATCAACATTCAGGGGTGGAGCACCAGCCACGCCCGTTGCCTTTGGGGAGTCACAAAGTCCAGGCCTGCTGCTGAGGCCGTTACTCACAGGAGTCGTTCCCCATTGCAGCCATGGCTCCTCTCCGGAACAGAGGGAAAGCTTTGGATGACAAAGGATGTCAGGATACGCTCCAGAAAGAGATCAGCGCCAATCCCGTCACCTGATTGCAAAGAAATAATTGTAGCTCAACAAAATGATTACAAAAAACCCCAAACGCAACTCACAGAACGGCACCCGCCACCCAAAGTGTTTCAGTGGCAGCTGTAACTGCTGCAGAGCTGCAGGCTGATGGCCCTGGTGTCCCTGTCACAGGACTCTGTCTGCTGTCAACTGACAGCAATTACCAAGGCCCTTTTGAAACACTGCATTGCTTGTCAGCTTCTCTGAAGAGGACCTGCTGCTTCCCTGTGGCTAGCGTTAGCAGCAGAGCCCTCTGGCTCTCCAGCCCACACTGGCCCACCTTGTATGCAGGAGTGAGCGGCTTTCGGCCGCTGCTTTAACGGCTGCCTTTGCCGTGCTCCTTTTCTGTCTCCCTTCCTACCTCAGCAGTCCGGGTGGGCTGCTTGTCATTCTAGACTGGGCCCAACGCCTCAGACAACACTGCCACCCCTCTACTTACCTATCCTAGCATATGGCAAAGAAATAAGAATTATCAAATAGGAACTCTACCCATAGCCCATATTTGGCCAGCCTCTAAAGGTGTCATAGCTCAGCCTAGAGCTCGGAAGCTACAGACCAGCCTATACTTTATCCCCTATCTACCTCCTCTATGAGCTGTCCTGAAAGTCAAATCACAGTTACCTTTGAAAGAGGACGGAAGGTGAGGAGAAGTGGGCAGTAAACCATCAATGGTTGGAAAAAAGTAGGCACGCAAGTAGCAAAGGAAGGAGCTGAGTTATCCCGAAGGCCAGCTCAGCCCAACTAGCTTTCGCTGGCCCGCTGTTCGGGATCCCAAGCCCTGGCCAGCTGAGCTCACAAGCGCCGGGCGGGTGCCGCATCACTGCCCCTTTGTGACACGGGGCCGCAGGGGGACGTGTCCCCTTGAGCCAGACAACCTGAGCCAAGCTGAGCCAACCTTGAGCCAAGCTGACGCAGCCTGGGCTCCTCCCGCAGCCGGCAGCTGCTGGGCTTCCCCACGGGCGGCTGGTGAAGGGCTGTTCGTCCGCCGGCAGAGCTCCCACCTCTTCCCTGAGCCGCACCAACTGGATGAATCAAAAGCTGCCCAGGGCCGTAAGCGTGCGTGTTGACAGCTTTGGCTGGCACATTTGGGTTGCTGAGGGTTTCTTTCCCACTCTTCCCAGGTACAGGAACTGTGTCTGTGAGACTCGTGGAGCAAAGCACCTGGGCTCTTACAGGTTCATTTCCAAGGAATTTTATCTGCCCCCCAAGATACAGCCACAGGCTGACTCTGAACTAGCGCTACCAAAGAAACACCTTCAGCAACTGCGCTGGGTTGACCTTGGCTGGCTGCCAGGCCCCACCCAGCTGCTCTCTCACCCTGGAGCTCTGAAAAATGTTTGTGGGTGGCTTTTTAGCATCAGGTTTAATTCCTTGGCCCGCTCGGAGGGCAGTGAGTATTGCTCCTGCCCCAGCGAGGCAACTGGTTGGTATTCCTGCCGCGGTTGAATTGGCCGGTTTGGCCCTTGCCCCGCTCGTGTAATCTGGTTTTCCCCAGTCCTGCTTGGGGCAGTTACTTGTGCTCATCATCAGCTCAGGGCAGTCAGTTTTGCCCCTGCTCCACTCGGGAGGCTCTTCTCTTTTTATGTTTTGCTTGAGGCATCCCGTTTGGCTACAGCCTTGCTCGGGTGGCTTGCTTTCAGCAGGTCCCTCTTGGGACAGCTGAGTTTTCCTCTCTTTGGCTTGCAGAGGCTCATTTTACCCCTTCCCCACACAGGGCGCCTGGATTTACTCCGGCCCTGCTCAGCTATTCTTTTATGCCCCTGCCCTGTATGGGGACTTAGTTTTGTCCCTGTCCTGCTGAGGGCAGCTCTTTGTGCCCCTGGCCCCCATGGGGCACGTCGTTCTGCCCACGCTCCCGCCCATGCCCAGCTGGGGTCCTGGTTTGCCCCAGCCTTTGCCTGCCCCACAGTCCCTCCTGCCCCAGCATCTCTCGTTTCCCTCCAGTCCCGGCAGGTGTTTCTCCTGACTAGGCGCTGTCCCATCAGGGCAGGGGCTGGGGAGGTTGCGCCACGGTCCCCTCCCAAGCGCAACCCCGTACCTGGCTTTGGTCTGCGGTGTCTGCGGTCTGTGGCTGTGGGGATGGCGGGGACAGGATAAACAGCCACCTGGCCCTGGGGACCTCCTTATCCCTCACTTTTGTTCCCTGGTGAAACGCGGCCCCTCTGCAGGCAGACAACTGCAGGCGGCTCTCTGTGTTCTCCACAGGCGCTGCTGCCTGGGTCCTTGGAGGGCTTCATGGCCCATGAAGGGAAGGACCGGACCCAGCTTAGTTTAGTAAAATGAAGCTAGTTAACTAAAACTGAGGCTTTGGACCCTACAAATGAGGCTTGGGACCCTAAAATGAGGGTTAAGACCCTACAAAGGAAGCTTTGGACCCTACAAAGGAAGGTTAAAATATGACGCTTTGGATTCTAAAAATGAAGATTTGGATCTGAAACTGATTCTTTGAGTCTTAAAACTGAGGCTATTAGCCCTGACAAACATGTCTGGATGCTAAAAATGCGGCTCTGAACAATAAAAATGAGGCTTTGAGACCCAACATGAGGTTTTGTTCCCTCAAGTGAGGGTTTGGACGATTAATATGAGGCTTTGTGCCCTAGAATTGATGCTTGGGACTCTAAAAATAAGACTTTGGAAACAAAAAGTGACACTCAGGACCCTAAAATGAGAATTCAGACTCTATAAATGTAGCTTTGGACCATCAAGAAGTGAGTTTGGCCCTAAAAAGGAGAGATTAGACCCGGAATATGAAGCTTTGGATCTTAAAACTAAGATTATGAGCCTGAAAATTAAGACTCTGAGCTGTAAAAGAGGGTTTGGACCCTGTGAATGAGAAATTGGACCCTAAAAATGAAACGTGGAGCCCTGTAACTGGGGGTTTGGAAACTAAAATGAGGCTTTAGACTCTGAAAGGAGCTTTTGTGTCTTCAAGTGAGGTTTGGACTCGAAAAATGAGACTTTGCAAACTAAAACTGAGGCTTTGACCCTGAAAATTAGGCGTCAGACCCGATTGAAGGCTTTTCACCTAAAATGAAGGTTTGGAGCCTAAAAATGAGGCTTTGGACTCTGTAAAGGAAAGGTTTGGCCCTCCAAATTCAGGTTTGGAAAATAAAAAGGAGGCTTTGGTCCCTAAAATTTGCAGACGGGATCCTAAACACTAGGCTATGTTCCCTGAAAAACGGACTCTAAGAAATGAGGCTTTGTGCCCTAAACATGAGGGTTGAGAGTGAAAAACTGAGGGATTTGGGCCTTAGAAAGGAGGGCTTTTCACCCCAAGTGGGTGCAGATCTTGCAGCCAGAGGGCAAGACTTTGGTGGTGTTCATACCTCAATTGGGCATGTCCTCGAGCAGCCTGATGGGACCTGTTCTGAGCACAGGGTTGGGCTGGAGACCTCTCCATGTCCCCTCTGACCTGATTTAGTACATGACTTAGTGATTTCCCTCAGCAGAAAGACCTGATTTGACAAGCTCAGCTGGACAGGGTGACACTAGAGGCTCCCCGGTGAGACACACCTCAGCCCAGCACTGAGCTCCTGCTTCTGGGTACATCTCTCCACGTTGGCACTTCCACAAGATGTTCCAGTTCCCAGCCTGGCACCCTCAGATCTCTTGCAAACTGGTGCAGAAAGATCCGCCCCTCCAAAGTGACCTTGGGCTTTGCAGACACTCATCGCTCACTCGTGACGGTGTCCTCAGAACAACCTTAGCTCAAGGTCAGGGACTGAATTTTGAGGCGGCAGCAGGGTGGCTCCTGCCCCCAGATCACAGCATCACGGAATTGTATCGGTTGGAAAAGGCCTTTAAGATCATCAAGTCCAACCGTAACCCTAACACTACCAAGTCCACCACTACACCAAGTCCCTAAGCACCTCATCCAAAGGTCTTTTAAATCCCTCCAGGGATGGTGACTCAACCACTTCCCTGGGCAGCCTGCTCAATGCTTGATAACCCTTTCAGTGAAGTAAAATTTCCTAATATCCAGTCTAAACCTCCCTGGTGCAAACTGAGGCCATTTCCTCTCGGCCTATCACTAGTTACCTGGGAGAAGAGACCGACCCCCACCTCTCTTACCACCTCCTTTCAGGTAGTTGTAGAGAGTAATAAGGTCTCCCCTCAGCCTCCCTTTCTCCAGGCTAAACAACCCCAGTTCCCTCAGCTGCTCCTCAGGAGACTTGTGCTCTACACCCTTCCCCAGCTTCGTTGCTCTTCTTTGGACGTCTGTCTTCTGATTGCCTTAACCAAAACAGACTTTGGATCCTGATTGCTCACTTCAACCTGGAATAGTCCCATGCCTTGTCTGAAGGCTACTGTGCGCCTGCCTGAGGCCAGACACAATCCACACAGAGAGCAATCAGAGCTAAACCCTGCACTTTCCTTGGGACAGTATCTTTGGAAAACTTCTTTGCTGGCTTGTTTGAAAACCTGTAACTGCATGATAACCTCCCTGACGGGTTGACGGGAACTCCCCGGCTGTGGTAAAACCATCCACCCTCGGTACCCCCATTTCCCAAGAGCCGGCAGCACAGCTTGGGTGGGGGGAAAGGCTCGTATCAGACCTGGGGGCCGAGAGAGGGGCGCAAGCATCTGCCAAGGCAGCTGCATCCAGCCAGGAGCACTCCCCACTTGCCTCTCTCGCAATAAAGCCTTGGTGTGTGCTCCCACCAGGAGGGAGAGACAACTTCCACTTCTGCAAATCCCCATTTCAGAAAGACTGTCAACATGGACAGCTCATGGGGCTGTCCACGAGCATGAGGAGCACATGAAGGCCAGGAGACAGCAAAGGCACCTGGTCTGACCCCACCAGAGCATGCCTGCTCCAAAGCTGGGCAGCCTCCCGTTGGACAGGAGGCAACTCTACCTTCCCCAGGCCTGCTGGCTGAAATACCCGTCTCCAGCTTCCATGGCTCATGCTGGCAGGCCTTGGGGTAGCAGCAGGAACGCTTTGGCACATGTGCAAAGAGTTCCCAGAGCTTCCTGCTGGCATTTGCACAGCTCACAGCCCAGGACAGCCCTGTCTGTGACCACCACACAGCTTTTGCCCTGCCTTCTCAGACCAAGCCAAGCTGTGATACAAGAGCTTTGGTCCCCCTTGGCTCCCAAGGAAAGCTAGAAATGGCGTTATCACCATCGAGTCGAGCTCCTGCGGGATAGAAAGAAAACTGGTCAGGCAGGAGGCGTGTGCTGCTGCGTAGGCTTTCAACTAGCCCTGGGGACTAAGCTGACCAGCAGATTGTCGCTAGAGGACACTTGGGCTGCAAGGCTATGCATCTCCCAGCGTTCACTTCCCGGCAGGGAAGGTCTGCTTTGACGGCCCTTTTGGGCCGGAAGGACATGCACCGCAGAGGCGGGCATTTACAGATGTGTCTCTTGGACTTGCCAGCGGAGTCATCAGCTAGGCCAGAGGAGAAGAGCACAAAAGCAGTGAAGGTCTGGCCTGTTTTTCAAGACAAGGAGGCAGTTTCACCTGGACAGGCTCTCCTGACCAGCTGCAGAAGTGCCAGCTGCCTGAAAGCACGTACAGCTCACTCAAGGGGTGGGCTGACTGTTTTGTACCCCACTAACACCGGGCAAAAAAACGTGTGCTTGCTTGGTCTGAACGAACGGCTGGAGGGCTGTTACTCACTTGGTCCGGGTGCGAGCTCTGTGTTTGCCCTGCGACATCTACAGGTAGCGTACGCTGGTGCCGCATACTTCCCATGGCTGGTCCCGGAGGCCTCCACGTACTCCCGAGGACCTGCAGAGCAGCAAGGCAGATGCACAGCCAGTCCTGTCTTTAGCTGTCTGGAGATCACCCGCTCTTGGCCCTCAACACCATGGCTGAGCCCAGCTCCCGCAGCAGGACGGAGCAGAGACATTTCCCCATTCCTCTGGGGCAGCCGTCCCCAGCGCTCAACAGGGAAACTGCCCGGCCCGGTGTGAGGCAGCGGCGTGTTGAGCAGCACCAGGCCAAGGGGCAGCCGAGGCGGGAGAGCGACCCTGCGCTCACCACGATCAGGCCGCGCCCTCCTCTGCCGCCATGAGCCCTCCCTGCCCAGCCTCTGGCTCGGCTGCACCCAGCAGCCAGGGCTTTGTGCTGCTTTGACCAGGGGTGTCCTGAACCAGTGCTACACTGGTGGTAACTGGTTTAGGCCGCTGAGTGGGGCCCCCACGGCTGCCCCGGCCCGTCTCTCACCCATTTCTCCACAGGCTGCTCGGCCTCAGGCCCCTCCGGACCCGCCCCAGGCCGGCTGTGACTGACAGCCCCCACCAGCTCCGCTGATTGGCTCAGCCGTGGCCAATGGCGCAGCCGTTGCCGGGCGGGCAAGTGCAGTCCGGGCCTCCCCTTGCAGAGCCGCCCTGTGACCCCTCCCAGGAGAGGGGGCCTGACCGGGGCAAGGTTGATGTACTTTGTTGCCATTTAAAAAAGGAGCAGGAGAGCAGCAACAAAACCAAATGTAAACAGCTTCCCCCAGCCCTGCTCTTCCCAGACTCGGCCTCACTCCTCCCTTCCCCACTCCTCGGCCCCCTCTCCCCGCGGAGCTACGCAGAGGATGGGCAATGGGGCTGCGGGCGGCCCACAGCACCTCACCTCTGCTGCCCCTTCCTCCTCGCACCGTTCCCCTGCTCCCGCCTGGCCCCCACGGGCCACAGCTCCGGCCACAGAACCTGCTGCTGCCTGGACTCCAGGAGCCACAGCTCCTGCCAGGAGCCTGCTCCAGCCTGGGCTCTCCACGGGCTGCAGCTTCCTGGTGCAGCTCTCGATGGCTGCCTGAGGGTGACAGCGTTGGTGGCTGGATCCTCTTCTGGGCATCCATTTCACAGAATCACTGGCTACTTGAGGCTGGCCTGGAGGGTGAAGTCACCTAGGTGGTCCCACCCCCCTGCTCAAGCAGGGCCACCTGCAGCCGCTTGTCCATGACCATGTCCAGAGGGCTGTGGACCATCTCCAAGGATGGAGACTCCATGAGCTCCCTGGGCAGCCTGTGCTGCTGCTCGTCAGCCGCACAGCACCCTTGGCACTTCCCCTTGCTAAACTGCAGGAGGTCCCTGCCAGCCCATCTCTCCGGCCTGCCCAGGTCCCTCGGGATGGCAGCACGACCCCCTGGCCCAAGCGCCACTCCTCCCAGGCTGCTGTCATCTGCCAGCTTGCTGAGGGTGCCCCATCATCTGCCCCATCATCCAGACCATTAGCTAAGGAAGATGTTCAACAGGAACAGACCCAGTACTGAACCCTGGGCGACACTGCTAGTTACTGGCCTCCAACTAGACTTGGTGCCACTGAGCAGCATCTGCAGGGCCTGGCCATTCAGGCCGTTTCAGTCCGGCTCACGCTTGGCTCATCCAGCCCATTTCCGTTGCAGGGACTTGAACTCCATATGTAAAAAGAAGAGGTTGCAAGATGGGCCCATGCAAGCACACTGCTTTCCCAATCCCAAGACAGAAACCTCCCACACTGGGTATTTCTACCAATTGCTCCAAGACCTACAGAGAAGGAAACACCCCGTAAATTACACATGCAAGGCCAACAAGTGTTTTTAATTCTGGCTTGGGCTTTTCTGCCTGTTGGTTCCAAACAGCTGTTGTTTTTGCAAGGTGATCCCAAAAGCTGAACATGGATTAAAGCTCTTCCTCGAGGAACCTGTGGGCAGGCAGACCAGCCAGCAGAGCTGTCTGAGTCTTTGGAAGGTCTCTCTGAGCCTGAGGAAGGCTTCCTTTCTGAGGAACACCTGGCCAGAGGCAGCCCTGGGAGGAGGGACAGGGTGGGCTGCTGGTGCCCTTTGTGCAGCTTGGGCCCTGCTGGGGCAGTTTTGGTGCTTCCTGGATTCTTCCTCCTCTTCTTCTGCGGCCTTGCAGAAGTCAGATGCAGTGGTCCTCCCTCATCCAGGGTCGCAATCTGCCCCCGTCACAACCGCAGCACCCCGAGTGTTTGTCCGACACGCACCTCTGGAGCGCTGAAACCCTCCTCCTTCTCCTCCCTGCTGAGGGCTCATAGCCTGGTGTCCACAAAGCGGCTGCGGAGATCACAGCCGCGCCGTGGGGATCTGCTCCGCTCTCTCTGCCTCTGCTGAGTTTGCTCCCGAGCAGCCCTGGGGGCGGGAGCCTGCTTGGAGCTGGCATTGGAGGGCCCTGGAGCTGCATCATCCCCTGGGGATCGGTCACGACGTCGAGAACTTGCTTTCCTTGCCGTCCTCCTCCTCCTCCTCCTCCTTGGTAAGTGTTCGTCATCCATGATCTCCAAAAACCGGCTGCGGAGATCATAGCCCTGCCGCAGGGATCTGCTCTGTTCTCTCTGCATTGGCAGGGTTTGCTCCCGAGCAGCACAGGGTGCGGGAGCCGACTGGTGCCTGCCCTTGGAGGGCCCTGGAGCTGCGTTATCCCTGGGAGTGCAGCCACGACTTGGAGGACTTGTTCTCCTCCTCCTTCTCCATGTTGAGTCGTCATAGTCCGTGGTGTCCACAAACCAGCTGCGGAGATCTTTTCCCCACTGCGGGGATCTGCTGCGGGCCCTCTCCCTGGCACCGCTCCTCTGGCAGCGGGAAGAAGGGCTGAACCTGTGCTCCTCTTTGCTCTTGTCGTCTCGCACGCTGTGCAGCACACGGTCAAATGGTTGACAGCAGACCGGGCACGCAGCTTTCCTTCTAGACACCAGCCTTACGCAGCCGCAGAAGAAGCGATGCAGGCAGAAGCCCACGTAGGAGGCGATGCTGAGCCTGCCTGGCCAGATGGGCCATGGCCGGCCTGCAGATCCCTCCCATGTACCTGCCCAGCTGAGCTGGCTTGTGCTGGCAGTTGCAGAGGAGTTGCTGTCCTCTGGAGAGTCTTCCATGCCCACCGCCACGTCCTGCAAAGAGAGCGGTGAAAAGGGCCTGCCCTTTCCTCCTGAAAGGACCAGAAGAGTGGCGAAACCCCAGAAGCTGTGCGAGGGGACAGCTCAGGGCCTCCCAAAGGCTCTCCTGGAGGGCTGCAAAGGCAGAAGGGCCACAGGCGGACAAATGGGATGGATCTAGGTGGGATGCTTTGAGAGGGAGCAGCGCTGCGGCTGTCAAGAAAGATGCAGCGTGGGAGGGAAACGAGAGCAACGCCAAGATGCCAGCAAGAAATCCACTGTCCATCTGGTGCCCTGACCCACCTCCCCAGAGTTACCTTAGTCCTGGGAGGCAGACCCTGTGGTCCCACAGAACCTGCCTGCTTGCTGTCAGTGCCCCACCGACTGAGGAAGGAAGGGAGATACGATGGTGCCGGTGCGGAAGAAACCCTCTCTCCAATTTTCAAAGCAGAGCGCCTGGAGAAAAACAAAGTGATCTCTGGTTAGGGCTCTTCTTGCAGCCTCCTCTGGGGTTCAGTCATTTTCTTGGAGCGGTTTCTACCACAGAGATGAGACATACCCAAGACTAGAAATGGCAAATTCGATTGGGGTCTTCCCACCAGGTCTGCCCCTGCCAGAGCAAGACCTCATCTTTATACCCGCTATGGCCTCCATTTCATAGACTCATAGAATCACAGAATGCTTTGGCTTGGAAGAGACCTTAAAGATCATCTCCTTCCAAGTCCCCTGCCGTGGGCAGGGATACCTTCCGCTAGACCAGGTTGCTCAAAGCCCCATCCACCAACCTGGTCTTGAACACTTCCAGGGAGGGGCATCCACAGCTTCTCTGGGCAACCTCTTCCGCTGTCTCAGCACCCTCACAGTAAAGAATTTCTTCCTAATAGCGAATCTAAATCTTCCCTCTCTCAGGTTCAAACCGGTACCCCTCGTCCTATCGCTGCACTCCCTGATAAAGAGTCCCTCCCCATCTTCCCTACTGCAGGCCCCCTTCAAGTACGCTTCTCTACATGAGCCAGCTTCAGATAGCAGACAAGTAGCAGCTGACACCAGGGCAGCAGCCTAAAGCCCAGCAAGGGAAGATAAGGACTGACGTGGGGTAGTCCACATTTGACAGCACTGAATGATGCAGGTAGTAATTGTCTCCGATGACAGAAAGAGAAACACTCAGGAGGCTGAGAAGGAAAACAGCAAAGCCCGGAAAAGGAAACGTATTCTCAACACATTGTAAGACTTGTTATTACCTGACATAAAACAGGAGATAGGCTTGCTGCCTGAGAACTGTGTCGATGCCACGACCATCCACAGACGCGTCGTTCATCTCGTACCACAGTCCGTTGCTGGCCTGCAAAGAAAGGCATCGCTATCTGGAGATGTTTCTCCACAAAAACACAGGCAGAGAACTACAGAACCAAGAGTACGCCAAAACAAATGCAATGCAGCCCCTAAGGAGACCTTCTCCCCCAAAACCTTGGCCTGCGTAACACCGCCGTGAATGTTTGTCTTCCCCAGCACACATCTTTCCCCTGCTAGGAAGGAAGCTGCTCTTTACCTTTGTGTAGCAGAAATAGTGTCCCGCATGACAGCTGCCACCGCTATGTACCAGGACGGCATATAAGGTGTAGAGGAGTGGTTCTCCAGCTGTCTGAGACGTGTATGGCCGAAGATCCAAGTACTCGGGGTACTCCACAAGCTAGGGAGAGACCAAGAGGGCTCAGAAATGATCCTGAAATACTGCATGAAATAGCCTTCAACGCGTCATGCTTTGGGTGGCAGGAAACTCTTCTCGGCCAAAGCAGCTCTGCCGGAGCAGAGTACATGCTTGTCTTTCCACGGGAGCTCTCCTCTCCCCGGAAGGGAACACCAAAAACCCAACACGAACAACTTGTGAAAGAGCGTAGTGCTTTGGGAAATCTCCCGCTCCAGCAAGAGAAACTTGCACTCCAATTGCATACACACCTTGCTGATCTTCCTGCCGGTGAAATCTTCAAACCTTTTCAGGCACACCGTGAGAACCTTGGGTGCGCGATGGACTGTAAACCTCTTGGAGGCGGCAACCATCTTGTCACACCTGGAAAGCAAGCCCAGAGCCCAGTGCTGAAATGCACCCTATCTTCCCCAAGGAGGCCAGACAACCTTTCCTGTCGCACACATCCTGACGCTATTTTAAGCCTATTCAGGACCAGAAGGCCATCTTAAAAAAAGCCGCGCCTCGTTAGCGTCCATTAAACCTACGTGAAAAGATGACTTATGCTGCGTGACACGCAGCACCTTCACGCAGGATCTAGTATGAATATGTCGTTAGTAATCACCTTACTTGCTACATTTAAAGCAGTTTTTGCCATCCAGCTGCTCGGGTTTCACAAAGTCCTGCAGAGCTGCGGTGACAGATGAGGCTGCCTGGAGGAGTGAGAAAGGAGAGCACTGAGCTGGGGAAACGCCCTCTCCCAAACACTTCCTAGGAGCTGACAGGAAGACCCAGGTAGCTGAGGCTGAGGAGACCCACCGTGAACCCGCAAGCAGTGTCCAGAAGGAGGCAGAAAGAGGGTATTATGCTGAACATTTCCCTCGGTTCCCAGGGATTCCCGGGGCTCTCAAGAGCTACCTCTCTGTGGCACCACCCAGTTCAGCTACCCAAGGGATGCAGGGCATCAAGAATGAAAACACCACAACCCATCAGCCTGGAAGCCAGACGGGTGTTGAGGGAGGGCAAAAGGAAGCAGGATGAGAGTACGTCAAGGGTGCGGAGAGGAGAATTTGTACTTTTCCAGCTTAAAGCCAGCACCTCCAGGGAGACCGCTGCCACGGCCTCCCCAGAAGGACACAGCCCACTCCACTTCCCACCCACCACCAAGCTCTCTTGTGTTCACAGTATACGTTCTTAAGTCAACTGCATGGATTCTGGAAAGCTACAGGGGCCTTGGGGTGTCTTGACGCGCAATTATAAACCCTCTTACTTTTATATGCAAAGGGACATCCAGGAAGGCCTCGTAGGAATCGGAAACCGCTCTGCAGCTCAAGCATGTGACTGGAAGGCAAACCAAAATGCTCAGCGATAAGGGAAGTCGACTGACTGTGCCGCTTTCCGTCCTTCATGCCTACTACGCCAGGCACCCGATCAGCTGTTTGTCACGGGCAGACGGAAGGGCACAGACAATTCCAAGGAGAGCAGTAGTTGTGGAAAAGTACCTCTGGATCTCAGAAAGCCCCCAAATATTTGATGGACAATGGTAGTTGCTTGAGAAGAGATGTCCAAGCTAGAAAGAAAAGGTGAGGCAGAGAGTTATCTCCTCCAAGAGTTTGGCTTTGTCTGAAAGCCCTGGCCGTAGGTTTTCCTTGATGGGAGTACATCAAGGAGTCCAAAGGAGCTCAGGACCACTGAAAAGGTAATTTGCTTGCGCTTACTCGCTGCTTCTACTCAGACAAGCTCTCTGCATGGCATCGACAGTATAGCGTAGGAACTCGTGGGCGTCTTCCTGCATGCCAAGCTGGAAATGTTCTCCTATGCCTAAGAGAGAAGAAGTTAGTGGGTCTCTCCTCCAAGAAGGCAAGAAAACCTGTAAAAGCACCTGAAATGACTTACGTGTGAGGACAGTGATGACAGCGCTAGGCTGGATGACCCTGACTGAGGCACGCAGGACCTTGTTAACGTGCGCTTCCATTATGCACATCATGCAGAAGCCTTGCTGACGACCTAAAGAGGGAGGGAGGGAGGGAGGAGGGAGGGAGGGAGGAAGCAAGCTCCTCAGGTTAGCAAAATCTCCATAGCGCTGGGAAACCTAATGGAGATCTGGAAGGTATAAGAACAGTCTCTACTCCACTTCTCCCAAGGTGCCAATTTCCCAACAAGCCCGGGACATGTTAGTGCCTAGAAAACTTTCTTCGCAGGGATGCTAAACTGACAGAAGTTTTCTGTGCAATAAGCAAAGAGAGTTTAACTTGCAGCAACAGGGAGCAAGACCCGGGGCTAGAAAGAGGTGCCTTCCTGAAGATGAACACCCCTAGATTCGACAAGCGGCTTCTAGGCTTGAGTGTTCAAAGAACACCCGCTCGGGGGGTTGACAAAGAAGGGCCGCTTTTCTCCTAAATCAAATTCCAGATGCTGGGAATCCTTGGGAAGTGCCCAACAGATTTACAAGGAGATGTTCCCAAAAGTACTCACACGACTGGCTGTGCTCACGCGAGAGCAGGTAGTTGGCCAGAGGGGCCGTGTACGTCAGGCACTGCAGGACGGAGTTGAGGAAGCACGTATTGCCCAGGTTGTAGAGTCCCGCTCCAGCTCTCTGTCTTTGCTGCCAGTCCATGCAAATCTTCTCCGGGGGAAAGAGGATCCTTTGTGGCGGAGCCATTCCCTCGACAACGACTGCAGGGAAATGACATGTGAAAAGAGAGGAGACGATATTGTTGCATGAAAGCATATTTAAAAGTGGAGTTCTGTACAGGAGCACCCAGGACAACCAGCTCTAACCTCCAACACAGAAACACTGGGGGAAGCCTGACACTGCCGTTGAAATTTACTGGTCGAGAAAGAGTCTTCAGGGAGAGTCTCTTCCCCTGCTTACTTTGCCAAAAGTCCAACAAACCCACACTCTGATTTCTGTGCCTCGGGCTACCTTCCTTTCCCTCTAGAGTCTTGAATTGGATTATCAAGTCAAGTCTTCCCTTTTCCTCATTGTCACTTGAGGAAAACAAGCAAGTAGCTAGCACAGAAGGTAACCCTCCTGACGTCAGATCTTGCTACGAGCAATGTCATCTTTCCAAGTCTTGGACATAGTGTCAGAGGAGTGACAAAATGCGTTTTCCTGTGTCTAATTGAGAACACCTGGGGCAGTGTGGCCGCTATCAGGAAACGCCCCAGAATTGGTGCTAGGTTGTGAGCACATCAACATTCAGGGGTGGAGCACCAGCCACGCCCGTTGCCTTTGGGGAGTCACAAAGTCCAGGCCTGCTGCTGAGGCCGTTACTCACAGGAGTCGTTCCCCATTGCAGCCATGGCTCCTCTCCGGAACAGAGGGAAAGCTTTGGATGACAAAGGATGTCAGGATACGCTCCAGAAAGAGATCAGCGCCAATCCCGTCACCTGATTGCAAAGAAATAATTGTAGCTCAACAAAATGATTACAAAAAACCCCAAACGCAACTCACAGAACGGCACCCGCCACCCAAAGTGTTTCAGTGGCAGCTGTAACTGCTGCAGAGCTGCAGGCTGATGGCCCTGGTGTCCCTGTCACAGGACTCTGTCTGCTGTCAACTGACAGCAATTACCAAGGCCCTTTTGAAACACTGCATTGCTTGTCAGCTTCTCTGAAGAGGACCTGCTGCTTCCCTGTGGCTAGCGTTAGCAGCAGAGCCCTCTGGCTCTCCAGCCCACACTGGCCCACCTTGTATGCAGGAGTGAGCGGCTTTCGGCCGCTGCTTTAACGGCTGCCTTTGCCGTGCTCCTTTTCTGTCTCCCTTCCTACCTCAGCAGTCCGGGTGGGCTGCTTGTCATTCTAGACTGGGCCCAACGCCTCAGACAACACTGCCACCCCTCTACTTACCTATCCTAGCATATGGCAAAGAAATAAGAATTATCAAATAGGAACTCTACCCATAGCCCATATTTGGCCAGCCTCTAAAGGTGTCATAGCTCAGCCTAGAGCTCGGAAGCTACAGAACCAGCCTATACTTTATCCCCTATCTACCTCCTCTATGAGCTGTCCTGAAAGTCAAATCACAGTTACCTTTGAAAGAGGACGGAAGGTGAGGAGAAGTGGGCAGTAAACCATCAATGGTTGGAAAAAGTAGGCACGCAAGTAGCAAAGGAAGGAGCTGAGTTATCCCGAAGGCCAGCTCAGCCCAACTAGCTTTCGCTGGCCCGCTGTTCGGGATCCCAAGCCCTGGCCAGCTGAGCTCACAAGCGCCGGGCGGGTGCCGCATCACTGCCCCTTTGTGACACGGGGCCGCAGGGGACGTGTCCCCTTGAGCCAGACAACCTGAGCCAAGCTGAGCCAACCTTGAGCCAAGCTGACGCAGCCTGGGCTCCTCCCGCAGCCGGCAGCTGCTGGGCTTCCCCACGGGCGGCTGGTGAAGGGCTGTTCGTCCGCCGGCAGAGCTCCCACCTCTTCCCTGAGCCGCACCAACTGGATGAATCAAAAGCTGCCCAGGGCCGTAGCGTGCGTGTTGACAGCTTTGGCTGGCACATTTGGGTTGCTGAGGGTTTCTTTCCCACTCTTCCCAGGTACAGGAACTGTGTCTGTGAGACTCGTGGAGCAAAGCACCTGGGCTCTTACAGGTTCATTTCCAAGGAATTTTATCTGCCCCCCAAGATACAGCCACAGGCTGACTCTGAACTAGCGCTACCAAAGAAACACCTTCAGCAACTGCGCTGGGTTGACCTTGGCTGGCTGCCAGGCCCCACCCAGCTGCTCTCTCACCCTGGAGCTCTGAAAAATGTTTGTGGGTGGCTTTTTAGCATCAGGTTTAATTCCTTGGCCCGCTCGGAGGGCAGTGAGTATTGCTCCTGCCCCAGCGAGGCAGCTGGTTGGTATTCCTGCCGCGGTTGAATTGGCCGGTTTGGCCCTTGCCCCGCTCGTGTAATCTGGTTTTCCCCAGTCCTGCTTGGGGCAGTTACTTGTGCTCATCATCAGCTCAGGGCAGTCAGTTTTGCCCCTGCTCCACTCGGGGAGGCTCTTCTCTTTTATGTTTTGCTTGAGGCATCCCGTTTGGCTACAGCCTTGCTCGGGTGGCTTGCTTTCAGCAGGTCCCTCTTGGGACAGCTGAGTTTTTCCTCTCTTTGGCTTGCAGAGGCTCATTTTACCCCTTCCCCACACAGGGCGCCTGGATTTACTCCGGCCCTGCTCAGCTATTCTTTTATGCCCCTGCCCTGTATGGGGACTTAGTTTGGTCCCTGTCGTGCTGAGGGCAGCTCTTTGTGCCCCTGGCCCCGCATGGGGCACGTCGTTCTGCCCACGCTCCCGCCCATGCCCAGCTGGGGTCCTGGTTTGCCCCAGCCTTTGCCTGCCCCACAGTCCCTCCTGCCCCAGCATCTCTCGTTTCCCTCCAGTCCCGGCTTGGGTGTTTCTCCTGACTAGGCGCTGTCCCATCAGGGCAGGGGCTGGGGAGGTTGCGCCACGGTCCCCTCCCAAGCGCAACCCCGTACCTGGCTTTGGTCTGCGGTGTCTGCGGTCTGTGGCTGTGGGGATGGCGGGGACAGGATAAACAGCCACCTGGCCCTGGGGACCTCCTTATCCCTCACTTTTGTTCCCTGGTGAAACGCGGCCCCTCTGCAGGCAGACAACTGCAGGCGGCTCTCTGTGTTCTCCACAGGCGCTGCTGCCTGGGTCCTTGGAGGGCTTCATGGCCCATGAAGGGAAGGACCGGACCCAGCTTAGTTTAGTAAAATGAAGCTAGTTAACTAAAACTGAGGCTTTGGACCCTACAAATGAGGCTTGGGACCCTAAAATGAGGGTTAAGACCCTACAAAGGAAGCTTTGGACCCTACAAAGGAAGGTTAAAATATGACGCTTTGGATTCTAAAAATGAAGATTTGGATCTGAAACTGATTCTTTGAGTCTTAAAACTGAGGCTATTAGCCCTGACAAACATGTCTGGATGCTAAAAATGCGGCTCTGAACAATAAAAATGAGGCTTTGAGACCCAACATGAGGTTTTGTTCCCTCAAGTGAGGGTTTGGACGATTAATATGAGGCTTTGTGCCCTAGAATTGATGCTTGGGACTCTAAAAATAAGACTTTGGAAACAAAAAGTGACACTCGGGACCCTAAAATGAGAATTCAGACTCTATAAATGTAGCTTTGGACCATCAAGAAGTGAGTTTGGCCCTAAAAAGGAGAGATTAGACCCGGAATATGAAGCTTTGGATCTTAAAACTAAGATTATGAGCCTGAAAATTAAGACTCTGAGCTGTAAAAGAGGGGTTTGGACCCTGTGAATGAGAAATTGGACCCTAAAAATGAAACGTGGAGCCCTGTAACTGGGGGTTTGGAAACTAAAATGAGGCTTTAGACTCTGAAAGGAGCTTTTGTGTCTTCAAGTGAGGTTTGGACTCGAAAAATGAGACTTTGCAAACTAAAACTGAGGCTTTGACCCTGAAAATTAGGCGTCAGACCCGATTGAAGGCTTTTCACCTAAAATGAAGGTTTGGAGCCTAAAAATGAGGCTTTGGACTCTGTAAAGGAAAGGTTTGGCCCTCCAAATTCAGGTTTGGAAAATAAAAAGGAGGCTTTGGTCCCTAAAATTTGCAGACGGGATCCTAAACACTAGGCTATGTTCCCTGAAAAACGGACTCTAAGAAATGAGGCTTTGTGCCCTAAACATGAGGGTTGAGAGTGAAAAACTGAGGGATTTGGGCCTTAGAAAGGAGGGCTTTTTCACCCCAAGTGGGTGCAGATCTTGCAGCCAGAGGGGCAAGACTTTGGTGGTGTTCATACCTCAATTGGGCATGTCCTCGAGCAGCCTGATGGGACCTGTTCTGAGCACAGGGTTGGGCTGGAGACCTCTCCATGTCCCCTCTGACCTGATTTAGTACATGACTTAGTGATTTCCCTCAGCAGAAAGACCTGATTTGACAAGCTCAGCTGGACAGGGTGACACTAGAGGCTCCCCGGTGAGACACACCTCAGCCCAGCACTGAGCTCCTGCTTCTGGGTACATCTCTCCACGTTGGCACTTCCACAAGATGTTCCAGTTCCCAGCCTGGCACCCTCAGATCTCTTGCAAACTGGTGCAGAAAGATCCGCCCCTCCAAAGTGACCTTGGGCTTTGCAGACACTCATCGCTCACTCGTGACGGTGTCCTCAGAACAACCTTAGCTCAAGGTCAGGGACTGAATTTTGAGGGCGGCAGCAGGGTGGCTCCTGCCCCCAGATCACAGCATCACGGAATTGTATCGGTTGGAAAAGGCCTTTAAGATCATCAAGTCCAACCGTAACCCTAACACTACCAAGTCCACCACTACACCAAGTCCCTAAGCACCTCATCCAAAGGTCTTTTAAATCCCTCCAGGGATGGTGACTCAACCACTTCCCTGGGCAGCCTGCTCCAATGCTTGATAACCCTTTCAGTGAAGTAAAATTTCCTAATATCCAGTCTAAACCTCCCTGGTGCAAACTGAGGCCATTTCCTCTCGGCCTATCACTAGTTACCTGGGAGAAGAGACCGACCCCACCTCTCTTACCACCTCCTTTCAGGTAGTTGTAGAGAGTAATAAGGTCTCCCCTCAGCCTCCCTTTCTCCAGGCTAAACAACCCCAGTTCCCTCAGCTGCTCCTCAGGAGACTTGTGCTCTACACCCTTCCCCAGCTTCGTTGCTCTTCTTTGGACGTCTGTCTTCTGATTGCCTTAACCAAAACAGACTTTGGATCCTGATTGCTCACTTCAACCTGGAATAGTCCCATGCCTTGTCTGAAGGCTACTGTGCGCCTGCCTGAGGCCAGACACAATCCACACAGAGAGCAATCAGAGCTAAACCCTGCACTTTCCTTGGGACAGTATCTTTGGAAAACTTCTTTGCTGGCTTGTTTGAAAACCTGTAACTGCATGATAACCTCCCTGACGGGTTGACGGGAACTCCCCGGCTGTGGTAAAACCATCCACCCTCGGTACCCCCATTTCCCAAGAGCCGGCAGCACAGCTTGGGTGGGGGGAAAGGCTCGTATCAGACCTGGGGGCCGAGAGAGGGGCGCAAGCATCTGCCAAGGCAGCTGCATCCAGCCAGGAGCACTCCCCACTTGCCTCTCTCGCAATAAAGCCTTGGTGTGTGCTCCCACCAGGAGGGAGAGACAACTTCCACTTCTGCAAATCCCCATTTCAGAAAGACTGTCAACATGGACAGCTCATGGGGCTGTCCACGAGCATGAGGAGCACATGAAGGCCAGGAGACAGCAAAGGCACCTGGTCTGACCCCACCAGAGCATGCCTGCTCCAAAGCTGGGCAGCCTCCCGTTGGACAGGAGGCAACTCTACCTTCCCCAGGCCTGCTGGCTGAAATACCCGTCTCCAGCTTCCATGGCTCATGCTGGCAGGCCTTGGGGTAGCAGCAGGAACGCTTTGGCACATGTGCAAAGAGTTCCCAGAGCTTCCTGCTGGCATTTGCACAGCTCACAGCCCAGGACAGCCCTGTCTGTGACCACCACACAGCTTTTGCCCTGCCTTCTCAGACCAAGCCAAGCTGTGATACAAGAGCTTTGGTCCCCCTTGGCTCCCAAGGAAAGCTAGAAATGGCGTTATCACCATCGAGTCGAGCTCCTGCGGGATAGAAAGAAAACTGGTCAGGCAGGAGGCGTGTGCTGCTGCGTAGGCTTTCAACTAGCCCTGGGGACTAAGCTGACCAGCAGATTGTCGCTAGAGGACACTTGGGCTGCAAGGCTATGCATCTCCCAGCGTTCACTTCCCGGCAGGGAGGTCTGCTTTGACGGCCCTTTTGGGCCGGAAGGACATGCACCGCAGAGGCGGGCATTTACAGATGTGTCTCTTGGACTTGCCAGCGGAGTCATCAGCTAGGCCAGAGGAGAAGAGCACAAAAGCAGTGAAGGTCTGGCCTGTTTTTCAAGACAAGGAGGCAGTTTCACCTGGACAGGCTCTCCTGACCAGCTGCAGAAGTGCCAGCTGCCTGAAAGCACGTACAGCTCACTCAAGGGGTGGGCTGACTGTTTTGTACCCCACTAACACCGGGCAAAAAAACGTGTGCTTGCTTGGTCTGAACGAACGGCTGGAGGGCTGTTACTCACTTGGTCCGGGTGCGAGCTCTGTGTTTGCCCTGCGACATCTACAGGTAGCGTACGCTGGTGCCGCATACTTCCCATGGCTGGTCCCGGAGGCCTCCACGTACTCCCGAGGACCTGCAGAGCAGCAAGGCAGATGCACAGCCAGTCCTGTCTTTAGCTGTCTGGAGATCACCCGCTCTTGGCCCTCAACACCATGGCTGAGCCCAGCTCCCGCAGCAGGACGGAGCAGAGACATTTCCCCATTCCTCTGGGGCAGCCGTCCCCAGCGCTCAACAGGGAAACTGCCCGGCCCGGTGTGAGGCAGCGGCGTGTTGAGCAGCACCAGGCCAAGGGGCAGCCGAGGCGGGAGAGCGACCCTGCGCTCACCACGATCAGGCCGCGCCCTCCTCTGCCGCCATGAGCCCTCCCCTGCCCAGCCTCTGGCTCGGCTGCACCCAGCAGCCAGGGCTTTGTGCTGCTTTGACCAGGGGTGTCCTGAACCAGTGCTACACTGGTGGTAACTGGTTTAGGCCGCTGAGTGGGGCCCCCACGGCTGCCCCCGGCCCGTCTCTCACCCATTTCTCCACAGGCTGCTCGGCCTCAGGCCCCTCCGGACCCGCCCCAGGCCGGCTGTGACTGACAGCCCCCACCAGCTCCGCTGATTGGCTCAGCCGTGGCCAATGGCGCAGCCGTTGCCGGGCGGGCAAGTGCAGTCCGGGCCTCCCCTTGCAGAGCCGCCCTGTGACCCCTCCCAGGAGAGGGGGCCTGACCGGGGCAAGGTTGATGTACTTTGTTGCCATTTAAAAAAGGAGCAGGAGAGCAGCAACAAAACCAAATGTAAACAGCTTCCCCCAGCCCTGCTCTTCCCAGACTCGGCCTCACTCCTCCCTTCCCCACTCCTCGGCCCCCTCTCCCCGCGGAGCGGCGCAGAGGATGGGCAATGGGGCTGCGGGCGGCCCACAGCACCTCACCTCTGCTGCCCCTTCCTCCTCGCACCGTTCCCCTGCTCCCGCCTGGCCCCCACGGGCCACAGCTCCGGCCACAGAACCTGCTGCTGCCTGGACTCCAGGAGCCACAGCTCCTGCCAGGAGCCTGCTCCAGCCTGGGCTCTCCACGGGCTGCAGCTTCCTGGTGCAGCTCTCGATGGCTGCCTGAGGGTGACAGCGTTGGTGGCTGGATCCTCTTCTGGGCATCCATTTCACAGAATCACTGGCTACTTGAGGCTGGCCTGGAGGGTGAAGTCACCTAGGTGGTCCCACCCCCCTGCTCAAGCAGGGCCACCTGCAGCCGCTTGTCCATGACCATGTCCAGAGGGCTGTGGACCATCTCCAAGGATGGAGACTCCATGAGCTCCCTGGGCAGCCTGTGCTGCTGCTCGTCAGCCGCACAGCACCCTTGGCACTTCCCCTTGCTAAACTGCAGGAGGTCCCTGCCAGCCCATCTCTCCGGCCTGCCCAGGTCCCTCGGGATGGCAGCACGACCCCTGGCCCAAGCGCCACTCCTCCCAGGCTGCTGTCATCTGCCAGCTTGCTGAGGGTGCCCCATCATCTGCCCCATCATCCAGACCATTAGCTAAGGAAGATGTTCAACAGGAACAGACCCAGTACTGAACCCTGGGCGACACTGCTAGTTACTGGCCTCCAACTAGACTTGGTGCCACTGAGCAGCATCTGCAGGGCCTGGCCATTCAGGCCGTTTCCAGTCCGGCTCACGCTTGGCTCATCCAGCCCATTTCCGTTGCAGGGACTTGAACTCCATATGTAAAAAGAAGAGGTTGCAAGATGGGCCCATGCAAGCACACTGCTTTCCCAATCCCAAGACAGAAACCTCCCACACTGGGTATTTCTACCAATTGCTCCAAGACCTACAGAGAAGGAAACACCCCGTAAATTACACATGCAAGGCCAACAAGTGTTTTTAATTCTGGCTTGGGCTTTTCTGCCTGTTGGTTCCAAACAGCTGTTGTTTTTGCAAGGTGATCCCAAAAGCTGAACATGGATTAAAGCTCTTCCTCGAGGAACCTGTGGGCAGGCAGACCAGCCAGCAGAGCTGTCTGAGTCTTTGGAAGGTCTCTCTGAGCCTGAGGAAGGCTTCCTTTCTGAGGAACACCTGGCCAGAGGCAGCCCTGGGAGGAGGGACAGGGTGGGCTGCTGGTGCCCTTTGTGCAGCTTGGGCCCTGCTGGGGCAGTTTTGGTGCTTCCTGGATTCTTCCTCCTCTTCTTCTGCGGCCTTGCAGAAGTCAGATGCAGTGGTCCTCCCTCATCCAGGGTCGCAATCTGCCCCCGTCACAACCGCAGCACCCCGAGTGTTTGTCCGACACGCACCTCTGGAGCGCTGAAACCCTCCTCCTTCTCCTCCCTGCTGAGGGCTCATAGCCTGGTGTCCACAAAGCGGCTGCGGAGATCACAGCCGCGCCGTGGGGATCTGCTCCGCTCTCTCTGCCTCTGCTGAGTTTGCTCCCGAGCAGCCCTGGGGGCGGGAGCCTGCTTGGAGCTGGCATTGGAGGGCCCTGGAGCTGCATCATCCCCTGGGGATCGGTCACGACGTCGAGAACTTGCTTTCCTTGCCGTCCTCCTCCTCCTCCTCCTCCTTGGTAAGTGTTCGTCATCCATGATCTCCAAAAACCGGCTGCGGAGATCATAGCCCTGCCGCAGGGATCTGCTCTGTTCTCTCTGCATTGGCAGGGTTTGCTCCCGAGCAGCACAGGGTGCGGGAGCCGACTGGTGCCTGCCCTTGGAGGGCCCTGGAGCTGCGTTATCCCTGGGAGTGCAGCCACGACTTGGAGGACTTGTTCTCCTCCTCCTTCTCCATGTTGAGTCGTCATAGTCCGTGGTGTCCACAAACCAGCTGCGGAGATCTTTTCCCCACTGCGGGGATCTGCTGCGGGCCCTCTCCCTGGCACCGCTCCTCTGGCAGCGGGAAGAAGGGCTGAACCTGTGCTCCTCTTTGCTCTTGTCGTCTCGCACGCTGTGCAGCACACGGTCAAATGGTTGACAGCAGACCGGGCACGCAGCTTTCCTTCTAGACACCAGCCTTACGCAGCCGCAGAAGAAGCGATGCAGGCAGAAGCCCACGTAGGAGGCGATGCTGAGCCTGCCTGGCCAGATGGGCCATGGCCGGCCTGCAGATCCCTCCCATGTACCTGCCCAGCTGAGCTGGCTTGTGCTGGCAGTTGCAGAGGAGTTGCTGTCCTCTGGAGAGTCTTCCATGCCCACCGCCACGTCCTGCAAAGAGAGCGGTGAAAAGGGCCTGCCCTTTCCTCCTGAAAGGACCAGAAGAGTGGCGAAACCCCAGAAGCTGTGCGAGGGGACAGCTCAGGGCCTCCCAAAGGCTCTCCTGGAGGGCTGCAAAGGCAGAAGGGCCACAGGCCGACAAATGGGATGGATCTAGGTGGGATGCTTTGAGAGGGAGCAGCGCTGCGGCTGTCAAGAAAGATGCAGCGTGGGAGGGAAACGAGAGCAACGCCAAGATGCCAGCAAGAAATCCACTGTCCATCTGGTGCCCTGACCCACCTCCCCAGAGTTACCTTAGTCCTGGGAGGCAGACCCTGTGGTCCCACAGAACCTGCCTGCTTGCTGTCAGTCCCCCACCGACTGAGGAAGGAAGGGAGATACGATGGTGCCGGTGCGGAAGAAACCCTCTCTCCAATTTTCAAAGCAGAGCGCCTGGAGAAAAACAAAGTGATCTCTGGTTAGGGCTCTTCTTGCAGCCTCCTCTGGGGTTCAGTCATTTTCTTGGAGCGGTTTCTACCACAGAGATGAGACATACCCAAGACTAGAAATGGCAAATTCGATTGGGGTCTTCCCACCAGGTCTGCCCCTGCCAGAGCAAGACCTCATCTTTATACCCGCTATGGCCTCCATTTCATAGACTCATAGAATCACAGAATGCTTTGGCTTGGAAGAGACCTTAAAGATCATCTCCTTCCAAGTCCCCTGCCGTGGGCAGGGATACCTTCCGCTAGACCAGGTTGCTCAAAGCCCCATCCACCAACCTGGTCTTGAACACTTCCAGGGAGGGGCATCCACAGCTTCTCTGGGCAACCTCTTCCGCTGTCTCAGCACCCTCACAGTAAAGAATTTCTTCCTAATAGCGAATCTAAATCTTCCCTCTCTCAGGTTCAAACCGGTACCCCTCGTCCTATCGCTGCACTCCCTGATAAAGAGTCCCTCCCCATCTTCCCTACTGCAGGCCCCCTTCAAGTACGCTTCTCTACATGAGCCAGCTTCAGATAGCAGACAAGTAGCAGCTGACACCAGGGCAGCAGCCTAAAGCCCAGCAAGGGAAGATAAGGACTGACGTGGGGTAGTCCACATTTGACAGCACTGAATGATGCAGGTAGTAATTGTCTCCGATGACAGAAAGAGAAACACTCAGGAGGCTGAGAAGGAAAACAGCAAAGCCCGGAAAAGGAAACGTATTCTCAACACATTGTAAGACTTGTTATTACCTGACATAAAACAGGAGATAGGCTTGCTGCCTGAGAACTGTGTCGATGCCACGACCATCCACAGACGCGTCGTTCATCTCGTACCACAGTCCGTTGCTGGCCTGCAAAGAAAGGCATCGCTATCTGGAGATGTTTCTCCACAAAAACACAGGCAGAGAACTACAGAACCAAGAGTACGCCAAAACAAATGCAATGCAGCCCCTAAGGAGACCTTCTCCCCCAAAACCTTGGCCTGCGTAACACCGCCGTGAATGTTTGTCTTCCCCAGCACACATCTTTCCCCTGCTAGGAAGGAAGCTGCTCTTTACCTTTGTGTAGCAGAAATAGTGTCCCGCATGACAGCTGCCACCGCTATGTACCAGGACGGCATATAAGGTGTAGAGGAGTGGTTCTCCAGCTGTCTGAGACGTGTATGGCCGAAGATCCAAGTACTCGGGGTACTCCACAAGCTAGGGAGAGACCAAGAGGGCTCAGAAATGATCCTGAAATACTGCATGAAATAGCCTTCAACGCGTCATGCTTTGGGTGGCAGGAAACTCTTCTCGGCCAAAGCAGCTCTGCCGGAGCAGAGTACATGCTTGTCTTTCCACGGGAGCTCTCCTCTCCCCGGAAGGGAACACCAAAAACCCAACACGAACAACTTGTGAAAGAGCGTAGTGCTTTGGGAAATCTCCCGCTCCAGCAAGAGAAACTTGCACTCCAATTGCATACACACCTTGCTGATCTTCCTGCCGGTGAAATCTTCAAACCTTTTCAGGCACACCGTGAGAACCTTGGGTGCGCGATGGACTGTAAACCTCTTGGAGGCGGCAACCATCTTGTCACACCTGGAAAGCAAGCCCAGAGCCCAGTGCTGAAATGCACCCTATCTTCCCCCAAGGAGGCCAGACAACCTTTCCTGTCGCACACATCCTGACGCTATTTTAAGCCTATTCAGGACCATAGGGCCATACTAAAAGAAGCCGCGCCTCGTTAGCGTCCATTAAACCTACGTGAAAAGATGACTTATGCTGCGTGACACGCAGCACCTTCACGCAGGATCTAGTATGAATATGTCGTTAGTAATCACCTTACTTGCTACATTTAAAGCAGTTTTTGCCATCCAGCTGCTCGGGTTTCACAAAGTCCTGCAGAGCTGCGGTGACAGATGAGGCTGCCTGGAGGAGTGAGAAAGGAGAGCACTGAGCTGGGGAAACGCCCTCTCCCAAACACTTCCTAGGAGCTGACAGGAAGACCCAGGTAGCTGAGGCTGAGGAGACCCACCGTGAACCCGCAAGCAGTGTCCAGAAGGAGGCAGAAAGAGGGTATTATGCTGAACATTTCCCTCGGTTCCCAGGGATTCCCGGGGCTCTCAAGAGCTACCTCTCTGTGGCACCACCCAGTTCAGCTACCCAAGGGATGCAGGGCATCAAGAATGAAAACACCACAACCCATCAGCCTGGAAGCCAGACGGGTGTTGAGGGAGGGCAAAAGGAAGCAGGATGAGAGTACGTCAAGGGTGCGGAGAGGAGAATTTGTACTTTTCCAGCTTAAAGCCAGCACCTCCAGGGAGACCGCTGCCACGGCCTCCCCAGAAGGACACAGCCCACTCCACTTCCCACCCACCACCAAGCTCTCTTGTGTTCACAGTATACGTTCTTAAGTCAACTGCATGGATTCTGGAAAGCTACAGGGGCCTTGGGGTGTCTTGACGCGCAATTATAAACCCTCTTACTTTTATATGCAAAGGGACATCCAGGAAGGCCTCGTAGGAATCGGAAACCGCTCTGCAGCTCAAGCATGTGACTGGAAGGCAAACCAAAATGCTCAGCGATAAGGGAAGTCGACTGACTGTGCCGCTTTCCGTCCTTCATGCCTACTACGCCAGGCACCCGATCAGCTGTTTGTCACGGGCAGACGGAAGGGCACAGACAATTCCAAGGAGAGCAGTAGTTGTGGAAAAGTACCTCTGGATCTCAGAAAGCCCCCAAATATTTGATGGACAATGGTAGTTGCTTGAGAAGAGATGTCCAAGCTAGAAAGAAAAGGTGAGGCAGAGAGTTATCTCCTCCAAGAGTTTGGCTTTGTCTGAAAGCCCTGGCCGTAGGTTTTCCTTGATGGGAGTACATCAAGGAGTCCAAAGGGCTCAGGACCACTGAAAAGGTAATTTGCTTGCGCTTACTCGCTGCTTCTACTCAGACAAGCTCTCTGCATGGCATCGACAGTATAGCGTAGGAACTCGTGGGCGTCTTCCTGCATGCCAAGCTGGAAATGTTCTCCTATGCCTAAGAGAGAAGAAGTTAGTGGGTCTCTCCTCCAAGAAGGCAAGAAAACCTGTAAAAGCACCTGAAATGACTTACGTGTGAGGACAGTGATGACAGCGCTAGGCTGGATGACCCTGACTGAGGCACGCAGGACCTTGTTAACGTGCGCTTCCATTATGCACATCATGCAGAAGCCTTGCTGACGACCTAAAGAGGGAGGGAGGGAGGGAGGGAGGGAAGCAAGCTCCTCAGGTTAGCAAAATCTCCATAGCGCTGGGAAACCTAATGGAGATCTGGAAGGTATAAGAACAGTCTCTACTCCACTTCTCCCAAGGTGCCAATTTCCCAACAAGCCCGGGACATGTTAGTGCCTAGAAAACTTTCTTCGCAGGGATGCTAAACTGACAGAAGTTTTCTGTGCAATAAGCAAAGAGAGTTTAACTTGCAGCAACAGGGAGCAAGACCCGGGGCTAGAAAGAGGTGCCTTCCTGAAGATGAACACCCCTAGATTCGACAAGCGGCTTCTAGGCTTGAGTGTTCAAAGAACACCCGCTCGGGGGGTTGACAAAGAAGGGCCGCTTTTCTCCTAAATCAAATTCCAGATGCTGGGAATCCTTGGGAAGTGCCCAACAGATTTACAAGGAGATGTTCCCAAAAGTACTCACACGACTGGCTGTGCTCACGCGAGAGCAGGTAGTTGGCCAGAGGGGGGGTGTACGTCAGGCACTGCAGGACGGAGTTGAGGAAGCACGTATTGCCCAGGTTGTAGAGTCCCGCTCCAGCTCTCTGTCTTTGCTGCCAGTCCATGCAAATCTTCTCCGGGGGAAAGAGGATCCTTTGTGGCGGAGCCATTCCCTCGACAACGACTGCAGGGAAATGACATGTGAAAAGAGAGGAGACGATATTGTTGCATGAAAGCATATTTAAAAGTGGAGTTCTGTACAGGAGCACCCAGGACAACCAGCTCTAACCTCCAACACAGAAACACTGGGGGAAGCCTGACACTGCCGTTGAAATTTACTGGTCGAGAAAGAGTTTTGGAAAAGAGTCTCTTCCCCTGCTTACTTTGCCAAAAGTCCAACAAACCCACACTCTGATTTCTGTGCCTCGGGCTACCTTCCTTTCCCTCTAGAGTCTTGAATTGGATTATCAAGTCAAGTCTTCCCTTTTCCTCATTGTCACTTGAGGAAAACAAGCAAGTAGCTAGCACAGAAGGTAACCCTCCTGACGTCAGATCTTGCTACGAGCAATGTCATCTTTCCAAGTCTTGGACATAGTGTCAGAGGAGTGACAAAATGCGTTTTCCTGTGTCTAATTGAGAACACCTGGGGCAGTGTGGCCGCTATCAGGAAACGCCCCAGAATTGGTGCTAGGTTGTGAGCACATCAACATTCAGGGGTGGAGCACCAGCCACGCCCGTTGCCTTTGGGGAGTCACAAAGTCCAGGCCTGCTGCTGAGGCCGTTACTCACAGGAGTCGTTCCCCATTGCAGCCATGGCTCCTCTCCGGAACAGAGGGGAAAGCTTTGGATGACAAAGGATGTCAGGATACGCTCCAGAAAGAGATCAGCGCCAATCCCGTCACCTGATTGCAAAGAAATAATTGTAGCTCAACAAAATGATTACAAAAAAACCCCAAACGCAACTCACAGAACGGCACCCGCCACCCAAAGTGTTTCAGTGGCAGCTGTAACTGCTGCAGAGCTGCAGGCTGATGGCCCTGGTGTCCCTGTCACAGGACTCTGTCTGCTGTCAACTGACAGCAATTACCAAGGCCCTTTTGAAACACTGCATTGCTTGTCAGCTTCTCTGAAGAGGACCTGCTGCTTCCCTGTGGCTAGCGTTAGCAGCAGAGCCCTCTGGCTCTCCAGCCCACACTGGCCCACCTTGTATGCAGGAGTGAGCGGCTTTCGGCCGCTGCTTTAACGGCTGCCTTTGCCGTGCTCCTTTTCTGTCTCCCTTCCTACCTCAGCAGTCCGGGTGGGCTGCTTGTCATTCTAGACTGGGCCCAACGCCTCAGACAACACTGCCACCCCTCTACTTACCTATCCTAGCATATGGCAAAGAAATAAGAATTATCAAATAGGAACTCTACCCATAGCCCATATTTGGCCAGCCTCTAAAGGTGTCATAGCTCAGCCTAGAGCTCGGAAGCTACAGACCAGCCTATACTTTATCCCCTATCTACCTCCTCTATGAGCTGTCCTGAAAGTCAAATCACAGTTACCTTTGAAAGAGGACGGAAGGTGAGGAGAAGTGGGCAGTAAACCATCAATGGTTGGAAAAAGTAGGCACGCAAGTAGCAAAGGAAGGAGCTGAGTTATCCCGAAGGCCAGCTCAGCCCAACTAGCTTTCGCTGGCCCGCTGTTCGGGATCCCAAGCCCTGGCCAGCTGAGCTCACAAGCGCCGGGCGGGTGCCGCATCACTGCCCCTTTGTGACACGGGGCCGCAGGGGCCGTGTCCCCTTGAGCCAGACAACCTGAGCCAAGCTGAGCCAACCTTGAGCCAAGCTGACGCAGCCTGGGCTCCTCCCGCAGCCGGCAGCTGCTGGGCTTCCCCACGGGCGGCTGGTGAAGGGCTGTTCGTCCGCCGGCAGAGCTCCCACCTCTTCCCTGAGCCGCACCAACTGGATGAATCAAAAGCTGCCCAGGGCCGTAAGCGTGCGTGTTGACAGCTTTGGCTGGCACATTTGGGTTGCTGAGGGTTTCTTTCCCACTCTTCCCAGGTACAGGAACTGTGTCTGTGAGACTCGTGGAGCAAAGCACCTGGGCTCTTACAGGTTCATTTCCAAGGAATTTTATCTGCCCCCCAAGATACAGCCACAGGCTGACTCTGAACTAGCGCTACCAAAGAAACACCTTCAGCAACTGCGCTGGGTTGACCTTGGCTGGCTGCCAGGCCCCCACCCAGCTGCTCTCTCACCCTGGAGCTCTGAAAAATGTTTGTGGGTGGCTTTTTAGCATCAGGTTTAATTCCTTGGCCCGCTCGGAGGGCAGTGAGTATTGCTCCTGCCCCAGCGAGGCAGCTGGTTGGTATTCCTGCCGCGGTTGAATTGGCCGGTTTGGCCCTTGCCCCGCTCGTGTAATCTGGTTTTCCCCAGTCCTGCTTGGGGCAGTTACTTGTGCTCATCATCAGCTCAGGGCAGTCAGTTTTGCCCCTGCTCCACTCGGGGAGGCTCCTCTCTTTTATGTTTTGCTTGAGGCATCCCGTTTGGCTACAGCCTTGCTCGGGTGGCTTGCTTTCAGCAGGTCCCTCTTGGGACAGCTGAGTTTTTCCTCTCTTTGGCTTGCAGAGGCTCATTTTACCCCTTCCCCACACAGGGCGCCTGGATTTACTCCGGCCCTGCTCAGCTATTCTTTTATGCCCCTGCCCTGTATGGGGGACTTAGTTTTGTCCCTGTCCTGCTGAGGGCAGCTCTTTGTGCCCCTGGCCCGGCATGGGGCACGTCGTTCTGCCCACGCTCCCGCCCATGCCCAGCTGGGGTCCTGGTTTGCCCCAGCCTTTGCCTGCCCCACAGTCCCTCCTGCCCCAGCATCTCTCGTTTCCCTCCAGTCCCGGCTTGGGTGTTTCTCCTGACTAGGCGCTGTCCCATCAGGGCAGGGGCTGGGGAGGTTGCGCCACGGTCCCCTCCCAAGCGCAACCCCGTACCTGGCTTTGGTCTGCGGTGTCTGCGGTCTGTGGCTGTGGGGATGGCGGGGACAGGATAAACAGCCACCTGGCCCTGGGGACCTCCTTATCCCTCACTTTTGTTCCCTGGTGAAACGCGGCCCCTCTGCAGGCAGACAACTGCAGGCGGCTCTCTGTGTTCTCCACAGGCGCTGCTGCCTGGGTCCTTGGAGGGCTTCATGGCCCATGAAGGGAAGGACCGGACCCAGCTTAGTTTAGTAAAATGAAGCTAGTTAACTAAAACTGAGGCTTTGGACCCTACAAATGAGGCTTGGGACCCTAAAATGAGGGTTAAGACCCTACAAAGGAAGCTTTGGACCCTACAAAGGAAGGTTAAAATATGACGCTTTGGATTCTAAAAATGAAGATTTGGATCTGAAACTGATTCTTTGAGTCTTAAAACTGAGGCTATTAGCCCTGACAAACATGTCTGGATGCTAAAAATGCGGCTCTGAACAATAAAAATGAGGCTTTGAGACCCAACATGAGGTTTTGTTCCCTCAAGTGAGGGTTTGGACGATTAATATGAGGCTTTGTGCCCTAGAATTGATGCTTGGGACTCTAAAAATAAGACTTTGGAAACAAAAAGTGACACTCCGGACCCTAAAATGAGAATTCAGACTCTATAAATGTAGCTTTGGACCATCAAGAAGTGAGTTTGGCCCTAAAAAGGAGAGATTAGACCCGGAATATGAAGCTTTGGATCTTAAAACTAAGATTATGAGCCTGAAAATTAAGACTCTGAGCTGTAAAAGAGGGTTTGGACCCTGTGAATGAGAAATTGGACCCTAAAAATGAAACGTGGAGCCCTGTAACTGGGGGTTTGGAAACTAAAATGAGGCTTTAGACTCTGAAAGGAGCTTTTGTGTCTTCAAGTGAGGTTTGGACTCGAAAAATGAGACTTTGCAAACTAAAACTGAGGCTTTGACCCTGAAAATTAGGCGTCAGACCCGATTGAAGGCTTTTCACCTAAAATGAAGGTTTGGAGCCTAAAAATGAGGCTTTGGACTCTGTAAAGGAAAGGTTTGGCCCTCCAAATTCAGGTTTGGAAAATAAAAAGGAGGCTTTGGTCCCTAAAATTTGCAGACGGGATCCTAAACACTAGGCTATGTTCCCTGAAAAACGGACTCTAAGAAATGAGGCTTTGTGCCCTAAACATGAGGGTTGAGAGTGAAAAACTGAGGGATTTGGGCCTTAGAAAGGAGGGCTTTTTCACCCCAAGTGGGTGCAGATCTTGCAGCCAGAGGGGCAAGACTTTGGTGGTGTTCATACCTCAATTGGGCATGTCCTCGAGCAGCCTGATGGGACCTGTTCTGAGCACAGGGTTGGGCTGGAGACCTCTCCATGTCCCCTCTGACCTGATTTAGTACATGACTTAGTGATTTCCCTCAGCAGAAAGACCTGATTTGACAAGCTCAGCTGGACAGGGTGACACTAGAGGCTCCCCGGTGAGACACACCTCAGCCCAGCACTGAGCTCCTGCTTCTGGGTACATCTCTCCACGTTGGCACTTCCACAAGATGTTCCAGTTCCCAGCCTGGCACCCTCAGATCTCTTGCAAACTGGTGCAGAAAGATCCGCCCCTCCAAAGTGACCTTGGGCTTTGCAGACACTCATCGCTCACTCGTGACGGTGTCCTCAGAACAACCTTAGCTCAAGGTCAGGGACTGAATTTTGAGGGCGGCAGCAGGGTGGCTCCTGCCCCAGATCACAGCATCACGGAATTGTATCGGTTGGAAAAGGCCTTTAAGATCATCAAGTCCAACCGTAACCCTAACACTACCAAGTCCACCACTACACCAAGTCCCTAAGCACCTCATCCAAAGGTCTTTTAAATCCCTCCAGGGATGGTGACTCAACCACTTCCCTGGGCAGCCTGCTCCAATGCTTGATAACCCTTTCAGTGAAGTAAAATTTCCTAATATCCAGTCTAAACCTCCCTGGTGCAAACTGAGGCCATTTCCTCTCGGCCTATCACTAGTTACCTGGGAGAAGAGACCGACCCCCACCTCTCTTACCACCTCCTTTCAGGTAGTTGTAGAGAGTAATAAGGTCTCCCCTCAGCCTCCCTTTCTCCAGGCTAAACAACCCCAGTTCCCTCAGCTGCTCCTCAGGAGACTTGTGCTCTACACCCTTCCCCAGCTTCGTTGCTCTTCTTTGGACGTCTGTCTTCTGATTGCCTTAACCAAAACAGACTTTGGATCCTGATTGCTCACTTCAACCTGGAATAGTCCCATGCCTTGTCTGAAGGCTACTGTGCGCCTGCCTGAGGCCAGACACAATCCACACAGAGAGCAATCAGAGCTAAACCCTGCACTTTCCTTGGGACAGTATCTTTGGAAAACTTCTTTGCTGGCTTGTTTGAAAACCTGTAACTGCATGATAACCTCCTGACGGGTTGACGGGAACTCCCCGGCTGTGGTAAAACCATCCACCCTCGGTACCCCATTTCCCAAGAGCCGGCAGCACAGCTTGGGTGGGGGGAAAGGCTCGTATCAGACCTGGGGGCCGAGAGAGGGGCGCAAGCATCTGCCAAGGCAGCTGCATCCAGCCAGGAGCACTCCCCACTTGCCTCTCTCGCAATAAAGCCTTGGTGTGTGCTCCCACCAGGAGGGAGAGACAACTTCCACTTCTGCAAATCCCCATTTCAGAAAGACTGTCAACATGGACAGCTCATGGGGCTGTCCACGAGCATGAGGAGCACATGAAGGCCAGGAGACAGCAAAGGCACCTGGTCTGACCCCACCAGAGCATGCCTGCTCCAAAGCTGGGCAGCCTCCCGTTGGACAGGAGGCAACTCTACCTTCCCCAGGCCTGCTGGCTGAAATACCCGTCTCCAGCTTCCATGGCTCATGCTGGCAGGCCTTGGGGTAGCAGCAGGAACGCTTTGGCACATGTGCAAAGAGTTTAGCGTTAGTGTTAGGGTTCCAGCAGTGAAAGCTCCAGCTGGTTTTCACTGTCCCTTGGAACTGCATTCGCTGCCGCACAGACTTTCGCGCTCTGCAAAAGCTTTGGTTGGTGAAGGGGCAAAACTGTGTATCTCACTCTCGCAGAGCCCGGCTGCCATTTGAAAACGTCCAGCCATTGCGCCCACACGAAAGCTGCCAGCACGAAAGCTGTAGCTGGTTTTCACTGTCCCTTGGAACTGCATTCGCTGCCGCACAGACTTTCGCGCTCTGCAAAAGCTTTGGTTGGTGAAGGGGCAACACTCTGTATCTCACTCTCGCAGAGCCCGGCTGCCAAATTTGAAATGTCCAGCGATTGCGCCCACACGAAAGCTGCCAGCACGAAAGCTGTAGCTGGTTTTCACTGTCCCTTGGAACTGCATTCGCTGCCGCACAGACTTTCGCGCTCTGCAAAAGCTTTGGTTGGTGAGAGGGGCAACACTGTGTATCTCACTCTGGTAGAACCCGGCTGCCAAATTTGAAACGTCGAGCAATTGCGCCGAAATGAA